>NC_136518.1:48717464-48759964 GCF_053919585.1 Euprymna scolopes
TATGATAGTTTCCGCATTCGACGCTTTTCCTTAAAATTTCAGGTATTTTCATCATTATATGTTGTTTTCTCTCTTTTTTTTTAAATTCTTTCTTGCCATGTTGTTAAGTTGAAGAAAGAACTCACACTCTTGATGTTAATCTCGCGTAGCCAACGCCACGTCCCAACATTTCAAAATACAACCGATGAGATACAACGCGCGGATCTTTACAAAAATACTTTTCCTCTCCAACTTTACAACATGACAAAAAAGAAGAGAGAGAGAAAAAAAGAAAGAAAACAACATACTGAGGATGGAGTTTGACTCCGAAATATATTTAAATTGTAAATTTCAAGCAAGTAAAATATTTCTTTATTTCCCTAATATTGCGTTGTGATTTGGCTTTTAAGCGCACTTGATGCGTATTTTATTTTATTTAAATTAAATCAACGCTTCTATGATGGATCTTACACCCTTGACATATTTAAACGTATTTTACGACCGGGCAAGTAAACAATAAAATGCCACCATTGTTATTTTGGGCATTTAATAATCACAAAAGTGTTGATATGCCGTTAGATGGCGAAATCTAGGTAACAGTTTAAATAATGAATATACAGAACAAAAGATTTCAGCTCGGCCTTGCGCCATACTTCTCATCCTGAGGGCCTTAATGGATTCCAAACATTCGTTCATTGGATTGCTTTTATATGGATTCTATTTTTTAATCTTATTTTACCCGTTTTCGCCCCTTCTTTAGCCTTTCTGCCAATTTAATTTTTTTTCACTCTCCTTGCTTGCGTAATCTCTTCTTCTTCTTCTTCTTCTTCTTCTTCTTCTTCTTCTTCTTCTTCTTCTTCTTCTTCTTCTTCTTCTTCTTCTTCTTCTTCTTTATCATCCAATAGTAACCATCCGACGTTTTGGCATTTCAACATTGATATAAAAAAGAATTTCTACTCAAACATCCACAGCGCGTTTTTACATCAACTATATTTGCTCTTCTCTTTGAAAACAAGGAACGGCTTTTTTTTTCTTCTTCTCCTATTACTTCCCTGCCCTTCATTTTCAATTACGTTCCGTTTATCTCTCCGCTCGTTTCTCCGAAGAGGAAGCCATATTGCATACACCTATTCCAAGACGGCAACGACACGTTCAACCAAGACTAGTAAAAAAAAAAAAAAAAAAAAAAAAAAAAAAGAGAAAAAATAATAATAATAATAATAATAATAATAATAATAAAAAAAAAAATATTGATATTCCTTACGTTTCGCTCAATCTATTCAACTAACTGCTCGTTGCCAATTTTCATCGCCACATAGTATCGTTTTTTCCAAACTGGAGTTCCAAGGAACCATTGGGTTTCGCAGAACTCTAAGGTTCGAAGCGAGTTTGTCAGGAAAACATATAGAAATAATGATAAATACGGATCATATATACCTAAAGATAAAACCGTTAGGGCCTAGACAATAAAACATATATTTTTTTTTATAATTGTGAAACACGAACGTATACTTCACAATATGATTGATATTGATAAATTAAGAATAAAACGTATTTCTTATTTGTCCAGCGCGAACGCATACCCCCATAACATCATTTGTATGATCAAATTAAAATTAAAATTATTTATTAAAAAAACAAAAAAACAAAAAAAAACTATACTAGTAGTGTTCTTAGTGCTCTTACAATTATTGGTATCACTGAGTTTTCATTACGGTTTTCGTTCTTTTTTTTTCGTGTACAATTTCTGTTCTGTTTTTTTTTTTTTTTTTTTTTTTTTTAATCAATTGTCGTCTTCCAGTCTTTCTATTTTTCCTTTATTTTATTTCAGTTTTTTCTTTACTGTTTTTTTTTTTCATTTTTTTGTTCTCTCTTTCTTCTTCAATTTGCTTTCTTTATTGCTTCCTTTTTTCAATTACACTTCACTCATTTTTTTTCAGTATGGCTTTTTGGTTGTGCCTAATTTGGTTAAAATGTTAAAAAAAAAAAATACAAACAAAAAAACCAACCAACCAACAAAAAACAAAAAGCAAACAAAACAAACAAACTATTTTCTGCAAATAAATATTTCAAAGTGTTGTATATGTTCTAAGTATTACATTTTGAAAAGACCAGCTATCGTCTTTGTTTTTCTCTGGTCCATTCTCATGCATTGACACCTTCTTTCTGTGTATTGCTAACAGCGTCCTAAACTGCCTAGCCCACTTTGTCTGTCTTGCTCTACTATCTTTTTACGGGAATCTTAGCTGTTAATCCAACCTCCTCGTAAGCCACGAGCGACAAGAGGAATCTGTCACACTCTCTCTCTTCTTCCAAAGATCTCTACCTCGCTTTTTCAGTTCTATCTCAATCTTTAGCTGTTTGGCGCCACTTTTTTTTTTTGCGTCAAATTCGGCTCCCCACTCTGGACGCCATTTTCACGTTTTACTGGAGATAAAATACCTCCGGGAAAAGCGGGCGGCCATTGGGAGTTAGCGGTGAGTTGGACTGAAAACTAAGATCAGAAACTTCTCCGCGAAATACATTCAGTGTCTCGCATTAGATAAGGCCAAGACAAAGAAGTTACAAGAGAAACTAGCCCGGGCGGTAGATAAGGGGGATACTGTCAAACAATAACTAGCTAAGTAAGACCTTTAACGCGAGGCTAACGAGCGGTATGAGGGCCAATTAGTTAGAGCTAAGCTAAGAAAAGTTTCCACTGAAGCTGCGAATTCTGACGCGGATGAGCATAAGGAGGTTTCTAGATGTGGCTCGTATAGGTATATCGCAAAAGCCAAGTACTCGAGTTGGCGTACCTTGGAATCGACTTGGAAGATCTGCGAAAAATTTCAGAAGCATTTAGGCAACAGCCCGATTTCCCAGTACAAGAGTTTGGCGAATATTTGGCTGACTCCCCACCTCGATGTGGCTAGAGTAACTAGTTGAGAAGGCATAGACACAAATGTAATGGCTTCACTGCGTTGAAGTAGATTGGCTACAACAAATCACTAGGACTTGATGGCCTGCCCTATTGAGGTTGTCACACATGCTTGCGCTGATTCCGATGGATGTGTTCAACCATTGGTTTGACGAGTGTTCTATATATGGCCAAGGCATCACGAGAGTGATGAAATTGCTGAGGAAGAGACGGGCATAATATAGAGAGAAAGTAGATGACTACAGGAACATAACTATTAAAATTTTGGTCAAGATCCTATCAAACCAGTTGCAGGGTGTTATTAAAGAGTTGATTGAGCCCGAGTGGAACTACACTATGGAGGGGAGATCTATTCAGAACATCATGCGCCTGATCCGTACGATTATAGAGATAGGGATTGATAACACAGAAGTTATGCTGATAAACTCAAATCAGTACAAAGCTTTCAACAGGGTTGACCATCGCTTTCTGGCATCAGTTTTAGAGATCGCCGGTTTTCAACCGAACTTCCAAAAATGGATCTCCATACTGTATTGCAAGTTGATGGCAGTTGTACAGGTTAATGGAATGCATTCGGAATATAATGTTATCTTCCAGTCAGTACGTCAGGGATGTCCGCTGTCGCCCCTGCTCTACACCCTTGCATTGGAACAGTTAATTTGCAACCTGAAGTGCAAGGAGACAAGTTCAGTCATTCGCGGAATTGTTTTGCCTAGAAAAGCTCCAGTCAGAGTTTCTGTGCTCAGCGATGACATCACCGTCCTTTTATGGTGCTTCTGAGACATCGAGATTGCTACAGAGCCGCTCACTCCTTATGAAACAATCATAGAGGCCAAAACCAGCCTGTAGTTAGGTGCTTGGAGTGGTGACGCTACCCTCCCAGCTCCTTTCAACTGGACAGCTGTCCCACTTTGAATCCTTTTTACATAGTCACTGCCATTCTCAATATATATTTTGATAGTAATTCATTAACATATCTCTGATTCTGATGTACGTCTATGGCAGATAGTGTATTATGAGCAAGTGTAGAAAATGTATGTGTAATTTTGCTTGGCGTGTTTTTCATGCATGCAAATGTATACGGTCTTATCTGTCAGTTTTTCTCCGTACTTTAGTGACAAACATATTCGATGAAATATCCGCCGTATTTTCGATAATGATCAATTTCTTTGTGTTTATAAAACAAATTTATTATGACAATTCGAGATCGTCAATTATGGAGAGAGAGAGAGAGAGAGAGAGAGAGAGAGAGAGAGAGAGAGAGAGAGAGAGAGAGAGAGAGAGAGAGAAAGAGAGAGATGAATGCAGAGGTGACGGGCGACTCATGCGATCGTCTGCCGTCTTGTCTCATGCTTCTCTAACCTATCTTTGCGTTACTCGTTTATTTATATTGACCGAATTCTTTTGTTCCTTTGTTTAGCGTCTGAAGTCAACATATCAGTCATATGTATTTGGTGGAATGTATTTAAATCACAGGCCGGTTCTTTTTCTCGATTTACTATTCCTGAGAACCCATTTTTTTCCGGGATTTTAACTGTTTAGAATTACAATAAAATGTTTTTTTTTTCTAAGAATAAGTATTTTTATAACGGAAGTCTCAGACCCCTCCCATTTAAAAAAAAAATTATTTCTTAAAAAAAAAATCCTATAATATTATTCGGTTTTCTAAATTTTCAAATTAATAATCTGTATTATGTACGTACCCGTGACGAAAAAAGAAAAAAATATATCGCACACGAAAAAAAAAAAAAAAAAAAATCACGTAAATTGAGCAAGTAGTTTTATTTTTTATAAAGAAAATCATTTTAAAGCGAGTTTGAGTTTCCCTCTCCCCATGTTAAGAATAGCTTTGTGAAATCTCACAACTTTGAATTGTTTGAAGGTATCTTCTTTGTTTTTTCATACTATTTTCAAGCTGATTTCGGAGAGATCGTCGCTAGTAGTCATAAATGAGTTTTTTTAATTTAAAAATAAAACTCCTGGATCAATTTACGCGATTTTTAGTGTACTACATGTTCCTTCTGACACGAGTATGCGCACCATATACGTTTTCCTTTGTTTTATTACGGGTGGAACTTCTAGACAAGTACAGTGAAAATAATCAGTTCTTTTTAAATCGCAATAAATTTACATTATATATATATATATATATATATATATATATATATATATATATATATATATATATATATAGAACTACTTTAATAGCCCACCAAACGGCGAGTAATTTATTTGTACTCAAATGAATGCACATTGACCTTTATTATAGAGTGGAGGATAAGTGGTATGTTCAGAACGGCCGTTATACTTTCGCATCGAATCATACACTAGCATCCGTATAGAAAGGCTTTTTTGCTGAATAAAATATCAGTCTCCGGTATCCTCATTCTGTTATTGTTGATACGGTTCCAGAATACCTTTATTACAAGAAAAGGAAAATGGCAAAAGAATCTGATAGTTAGAAAAAGAACAACAGACAGGTTGAAAGCGAAAGGTTCTTTAAGAATCTTCGCCAAAACAACATAGAATCCACCCATCTGGTGCGAATACACATCTATCCTTTAAAAGAACTGCTGCAATTATCTGAAAGTATGGACGCCAAGGAAAACAGTCGCTCCGCAAAGACCGGCACTAGAAATTATAAATTAAGTACAAGACACGTTACCTGCGTATATTATTTAATTGAAATTCATTATTGAGATGTGTATTGTTTTATTAATTTTATTTAGTGCGAATAATTATCTTCACCAAATAAAATATGGGCGATTTTCTAAGAAAAAAAGATCTTCAAGGTGAAGACACTAGCTAACCATCTTATCGTTTTTTTTTTAATTAAACAACACATATACAGAGATAGCAAGAAATTACTTTAGGTTTAATAATTTATTATTTGATATTCATAAACTACTTTATTATTTTTGATATTCATAAACGACTTTATTATTTTTGATATTCATAAATGACTTTATTATTTTTGATATTCATAAACGACTTTATTATTTTTGATATTCATAAGTGACTTTATCATTTTTTATATTCATAAACGACTTTATTATTTTTGATATTCATAAGTGACTTTATTATTTTTGATATTCATAAATGACTTTATCATTTTTGATATTCATAAACGATTTTATTATTTTTGATATTCATAAACGACTTTATTATTTTTGATATTCATAAACGACTTTATTATTTTTGATATTCATAAACGACTTTATTATTTTTGATATTCATAAACGACTTTAATATTTTTGATATTCATAAACGACTTTATTATTTTTGATATTCATAAACGACTTTATTATTTTTGATATTCATAAACGACTTTATTATTTTTGATATTCATAAACGACTTTATTATTTTTGATATTCATAAACGACTTTATTATTTTTGATATTCATAAACGACTTTATTATTTTTGATATTCATAAATGACTTTATTATTTTTGATATTCATAAACGACTTTATTATTTTTGATATTCATAAATAACTTTATTCCTCACTAGCTATACCCGCTAACCGGCGTTACCCGTTGGAAGCGTGTCCAACCCCCCTTAAAAAGTTATAGTACGGTTGTTGTTATTGTTGTTGCCCCACGTTCTATTGCTGTCTAACGTTCCCATGTTACGACCGGCTTTCGGAATAGACACCCTCGAACTCCTCATGGTAAGAACGGGTATCGGAATGCCAAGAACGATTGGAGAGAGTTAGTATAGTTAAGGTATTGAGCAACCCCTTCCGTAAAAAAAAAAAAAAAAAAAAATAGCAGCGAGGAGAAAAAGAAAAAAAATAATTAGACGCAGTAGGCATGCCAGGTGGAATGAATGGAAAGAAACGAAACTTCTTCCCTGTATTTATTATTGCTTATTGATTTTATTAATCATCATTGATTATTGATTTTATTAATCATCATTGATTATTGATTTTATTAGTCATCATTGATTATTGATTTTATTAATCATCATTGCTTATTGATTTCATTAATCATCATTGATTATCGATTTCATTAATCATCATTGATTATCGATTTCATTAATCATCATTGATTATTGATTTTATCAATCATCATTGCTTATTGATTTCATTAATCATCATTGATTATTGATTTCATTAATCATCATTGATTATTGATTTTATTAATCATCATTGATTATTGATTTCATTAATCATCATTGATTATTGACTTTATTAATCATCATTGATTATCGATTTCATTAATCATCATTGATTATTGATTTCATTAATCATCATTGATTATTGATTTTATTAATCATCATTGCTTATTGATTTCATTAATCATCATTGATTATTGATTTTATTAATCATCATTGCTTATTGATTTTATTAATCATCATTGATTATTGATTTTATTAATCATCATTGATTATTGATTTCATTAATCATCATTGATTATTGATTTTATTAATCATCATTGATTATTGATTTCATTAATCATCATTGATTATTGATTTCATTAATCATCATTGATTATTGATTTTATTAATCATCATTGATTATTGATTTCATTAATCATCATTGATTATTGATTTCATTAATCATCATTGATTATTGATTTTATTAATCATCATTGATTATTGATTTTATTAATCATCATTGATTATTGATTTTATTAATCACTGCAACAATTTCACTTATCACTGTAACCGAAAAATAAATAAATGAATAAATAAAACAAAAAAAAAAATAAAAGTAAAAAACAAAAACAAAAACAAAAAACATAAAGAAAACACCCCAAAAACAAATGAAGGTTTTTTGTTTCAATTTATAAGACCCCCCACCTCCCTAAAAAAACCCCAAAAGAACAAATAAGACGCAAAAAATGCGGCAAACGACTGAAACTGTTTTAATCACATAATAATAAAAACAGAGAAAAAAAAACACGAAATGTTCCACGTAATGAAAATAAGGAAACGCGTTATGTAGCGGGGGTACCCAGCGTTGCCCTGATGCGTAGAGGTGTTGTATTAAGGATGTTGACCAAAAATAAAATAGAGTTAAAAATAGGAAAATGTAGAATAAACAAACGAAAAGAAGCACATATATTAAACCTGTTTCAATACTACAATCCCCGCCCCCATAAAAAAAAACTCCGTTACAAAGACGCGAACTTTCAACCCGTATGTTTCGACTCGGCCAAGTTATCCACCTGTCCACAGTGACCTAATCGTATAATGAGCCGGTGTGCCAACGTGATTATAGCGTATATGTCTATAGCTTAATACCTCATAAATAGCACCGAATGTACGTTGGCTTACATTAGTGATAGTTTCTCTGTCAGAAGTATACCTCATTCTTTGTTGCATCTAAAAATCTAGAAACCAGTTTTTCATTAATTTGAAAGGGGGTGTGCTACTGCTTATCAAGACCCGAAGACCACTCTATGATAAAGGTTAAATGTTAAGTAGAGTGTGAGACAACATAATCAGTTATGGTGGAATTGTGTAGGGCTTCTTGTTGTTTTCATCCAATACCAGTAGGCACAGGTGAAACGTGAACAAATTCCGATTGCCAGAGTTCTCGATCGGCCATTGTAGCAACCAGCTCAGTTCCTGCCAGAACAGTTTCCTCTTCAATAATGAATTCCACTGTTACACATGGACGTCAAACTCTCCTTTTTTTGCGTCTGGTGTCCAAAGTAGGAGCTTTCTTGCCGGTTCATCATGGCGACTAATATGACCGGCAGGTGCTAGACGCTTCTCTCCCACACACGAGGTAGGGAACCCTATAATGACTTTGTTGGGTGACTTTTCCAGGATATGCTGTAGGCTAGTCGAAGCATTCTTGTATATTTATTATAAAGATGTTTTCGGCGTGATACGCTTAGCGTCAACGATTCTGAGCTGTACGGAAGCAAAGTTAATAACCCCCAAAAGAAAACAAGAACAAGAAGAACAACAAAAACAGCCCCTTCCCTACAGGTTGATATGTCGCAAGGAAAGCCAATCGTAATACAAATATTTCATGGTGAGCTATTTCGGCAATTCTCTCTTGGGTGGGTAAAAGTCTACCCTTGCCCGAGGCCTCACTTACCTGTATTACCTACTTCATTAGTAATCGCCCGTTTCTCCAACTAACGTGACATGGCGGTGTCCCGGGCGTGTGTGGGGTGTCGGCAGAAGATTAAAAGAAACAGAAATGTTTCAACTTATTGCAACATAAACAAACACATTTGTTCGTTTCCGCTTTTCCTCCTTTTTTTGTTTTTTTTTGTTTACCATTCAAAGGTGCTGACTCACATCCCGATATGCCGTTACGGAGAGAAGCAGGTATTTTTGTACTTACGAAAGCCCCTAACTCGCCCCCACCCTCTCTCTCTCGCCCACTCTGCTTGTCTGTCTGTCTGTCTGTTTGTACTTCTCTCCCTCTCTCTCTTTATATATATATATATATATATATATATATATATATATATATATATATATATATATATATATAAAGTTAAGTTTTTCTCTCTCTGAAATTGATATTAAAAGCCTACCTTTTTCTATCTAAAGATTATTAAAACAAACTTTTTAATATACTCAGTTATGAATATGCTAGCGACTACATGAAAGTAGTATATATATATATATATATCTCAAAACCTATATATATATATATATATCAAAACATATATATATATATATATATATGTGTGTGCGTGTCAAAACATCGTTAATTCACGACTCGCACAGCAGCCGCCGATTGACTGTTGTATAGGCGGTCGAGTTTCAATCATAGCTTGTGATTGTTGCCTGTCTAGCCGCGCTGATGAGCTGCGAAACAGTGCTGTATGTGGATAACTATATATATATATATATATATATATATATATATATATATATATATATATATATGTGTGTGTGTGTGTGTGTGTGTGTGTGTGTGTGTGTACAGTTATGTTTTTAAAGAATATATCTTTAACAAAGCAAAACTTATCAAAATAAGAAAAGCTGAGCACTATTAAGAGGAGCAAACAAATACAGAGTGTCCATAAAATATTATAACTTTATTTTGATTTTTAAAAAGCCTTGTTTTTTTTTTTTTGCAAATACTAATAAAATTATAATTTTTCATACACCCTATATTTTAAATGAAAGATGAGGAATAAAAGTTTTATATAGCTTTATTATATCATCAGGACAATAAGGAAAACTAAACGTTCGAAATTAAGAAAAAATATAAAAGAAACCTGATTAGACCATGACATTTCAAAGCTAAATGCTTCTCATTAGAAGAGGAGACTGGCCAGAATTATACAAAATGCAAATATAGATAAAAACTGGCTTAATAACATTTACATATGAAATAAGAATATAGGAATGGATATTATGGTAAAGAATAATTAATAAATAGGACTAAGATAACAGCATATTCTTTTCATTGTTTTGACTCTCGAGTGTGTATCCGTTGATATATTATATGCTTTTATGTAGAGAGATGTGGTTCCCGGTTGATTAACTGTGTCTATGTCAGATATATACTGGAGAGTCAAAACACTGAAAAGGATATGCTGTTGTCACAGCCCTATTAATAAATATTAAAAGTAGGTACAATATATAAGAGTAAATAGGGAGGGTAATATCTATGTAGGTAACATAAAATGAAATAATGGGGATTAAATAAGAAGAGCAAATAATGAAGGAAGAAAAGAAAAAAATAGGGAAAATAAATGAGAAAGTACAAAAAAAAAAAAACGGAGATAGAAAAAGCAAAAGAAAAAAGAGACACAGAATACATCTATAATATAAATATCACCTGTCTGTTTAAATGTATGTATGTATGTATGTATGTATGTATGTTGGAGTGGAGAGGGCTCTCGTAAGCCGTGGTGAAGGCAACCTTTCTAGGAGAAGCAAATCTCTGATTTAAAAAGCCATAAAGCGCGAGACCAGTACCCGCATTAAGCTGGTCTACAGTTTAATTTGTTGCTGGCTATCTTGCTCTTGCTTGTTGCTGGATCTCAACATTTTGAACCGAGAGAGAGACTTAGCTGTCGTACAAAGCTAAGACTCTGTAACATCATCTTTGTATAGATACTCCCTCAGGCATTTGGGCTCATAAATTTTAAATGTCTCCGGGAGTGGCACTCGTTTGACAAGACGTTGCAATCATCATGTATGTATGTATGTATGTATGTATGTATGTATGTATGTCTCGCAAAAACTTTCGACAAAGGCGACGGATTTTCACAAGATCGGTATCATTGTGAAGATCAGCCCTTTGGATGAGAAATATCGAACAATTGGCCCAAAACATTAATTTCTACACCCTCAACTAAGAACTTTTCTACAGGAAGGGGTGGCTTTTTTCGTCAATATTTTCGAAAGTCACCGTCTCTCTTCGATTGACTAGCCTTAATTTAAACATACGCAACTTCCGGTTTGGCGATGGGCGCAACAGCTAACGCGTCACGTTTTTTTCACTTTCTTTTCCTCCTTCGCGATACGGGTTCGAGCCTGCCTGTCAACTACCACTTTTTTTTTTTTTGCGCTCGCAATTTTCCTTTTTTTTTTTTTCTCAACTAACACCTTTACACACACCTTCACTTTCTTTTCTGCCTTTGCGTCACAGGTTCGAGCCTGCCTGCCTACTACAATTTTTTTTTTTTTTGCTCAACACACACCTACAAACACCCGGGCAACGCCGGGCGCCCAGGCTTGTATATAAATAAAACAATCTGAAAGTAAAGAAAATAGAACCCAAAAACCTTTAAAAAAAATCGGGATTTTTTTTTAATGTCTCCTCACTCTCTTGTTAAGAATGGCTTTCTAAAATCTCGCTTTGGAGTTATCTTCCGAATCCAGTTAGACTGTTTTTCAAGATAGCGTCGCAAGATCATCGCTCATAGTCTAGCCATACAATTTGATTTCTAATTCAAGAATTAAACTACTTGATCAATTTATGTGTTCTTTTTTTTGTCTGTCTGTCTGTCTGTCTGTTCCAAATTTTCTTGGAAACTATTGAGCCGTCTGGTTAAAAATTTGTATCGATTTTTGCTACGATAAGATACAGTATCATGACATCCGTTCCATGCAAAGATATAGATTAATACGGATTAGTCACCACAATATTACATTCTTTTTAGTAGTTTCTCGGAAACTAGTGGTTCGATCTGGCAAAAATATTGCATGGAATTTTGTTATGATAAGGTGCAGCAAACTAAGTATTATGGCATTCGTTCAATGCCCAGCAACGGAATAATAAGGATTAGTATTTAATGCAAAAGAAAAAAAAAAGCGTAAAGCTGACCATATCCGACCATTAATTTGGCATAAAACACTCACTCTGACTAAACGGGTTGTAACTTTTCCCGTTGAAAGCAGGCAAAAAGTCTCGCGTATATATATATATGTATATATACGCACGCACACACATACACACGAAGAGAGATAGATAGATAGAGAGAGAGAGAGAGAGTGAGAGAGAGAATGAAAGAGAGAGAGAATGAAAGAGAGAGAGCTAGCTAGAGAGAGAGAGAGAGAGAGAGAGAGAGAGAGAGAGAGAGAGAGAGAGAGAGAGAGAGAGAGTTAATGAGAGAATGAAAAAGAAAAAAATGAAAATAAGAAAATCTGCAACGCATAAGGAATTAATCTGTGACGATAACGAACGCTGATTGTATTGGCTATCTCACTTCAAAAGACAATATTCTGACTACGAAGCCCTTTCTGAATGCGTACTAAGGCGCAACTACTAGATATGGTCTCATTTTTCGGCAGAGCCAAATAACATATCGGTGCCGCGGCTGGAGTGAACGGCGAGGGATAAAGTGTTTTGCACTGGACTTAATTACGTTCAATCGGTTTTTATGTCTTGAACACACGGAGCCACTTAAGTCTGAACATCAATCGGCCACTTTAAACATCCATCAGGACGGGCAAGGTTTATTAACAGCTAAGTGTCTCTAACTTGCTGAAACATGACGCAGCTTTATTAGCGCACAAGAATTATCTCTCATCGCTAAATACGTGCGCACCCCGGAAACAAATATCTGACAGTTTCAGTGAATGAAACCGGCTAGGGATAAATCAACATAGATTAAAGCGCAAGGACCCGTGGCGCAGTGGTTAGAGTACTTGGGAAAATTAATTGTAAAAAGTGATATTCTCCTGAAGGTTGAAAGTTCAATCCTCAGTGTAGCGATTGAAAAAATGCAATTGCGAATTACTTAGGACCTCTATCCAGTCATAGCATGCTAACCCCGTGAAGAATGTCGGAGGTTACATCGACCGAAACGTGAAAATCAGACTCAAGATAGTAGTCCGATGAATCCAAATAACACGAAATAGTAGAGCATACATGTAATGATGTGGTCCCCTTTGATTTCGGTGTAATGCTTGTTCTGTGCAGTTCTAGGAGGTTCGCCCTCCACAGCTCTGCTTTCTCTCTTTGAGAAAGGGGTTAGTTTATTGCTAATCACCTAAGACGCCCTTACCGGGGATATGGATACGAGGTAGGGGCTGTCCGGGCTCTTTTAGCAGGTCAGAGTGCCCCTCCTCGGGGGATGCTGACTTCTCAATCCCACTTTACGACCCTGGTATCGCAGTTCTTGCAGTATGTAACCAAAAAAATAAAAAATAAAAGAAAAAAAAATTATTCGTTGGAATTTATTATTTTCTCAGATAAAATCCAATGATCTTGAAAACTAATAAAAATTTAAACACACACACACACACACACACACACACACACAAACGGGAGCAAATGAAACTTCTATAAACGGAGTTTATTTCCAAGAACTTCGCATCAGTGGAACACGATACCACGAAGATGCTTCGCCGGTGACTACAACATGGTTGTCCTCTTAAATAATTAAAATTTTCCATTTTCATTCATTGTTTCCAATCCTTTAATAATAATTCGCTTCTGAATGTTTGAGATGAAGATTGATAATCTGTTCACAAGGGCCCATGGCGCTGTGGATAAAGTACTTGATAAAAATTCAGTTATAAGTTACAAACTTCTGGAGATTAAATATTTAATCCTCAGTACTGGTGAAATTAAAAATTGTCAATTACTTAGGACGTCTGTAATAGAGTGCGGAGGCACCTATACAAATGTATACGAAATGCGAAATGACGTCACCGTAAGGATAAAGAAAAAACAAAACAAAAGAACGTGTGTAACAGACAAAGGATCACGTTCGGGAGCAGGTTGGATATCACGTTAGAGACGTAGATGACGTTCGAGAGGACAGATGTAAGATAGAAGGAGCACGGTCACGTGAGAAAAGACGATTGCGTTTTATTCCGAAAAATACCCAGAAATAAATGGCGTTGTTACAAAAGGAAAAAAAATGAGTTGAGTCATTACTTGTTTTCTGTTCCTTGCGACGTACTATGCTACAACGTGTTGGGCCCCATATGTAAACGTGGGTAACATTACACTTCTACCCAGTCATGACTGACGGAACGGAAGCATGTTACCTCTATTGATAAAATAAAGTGTTCTATTCAGAATTCCGTGCAGATTCCCGAATTTGACAGAAAGATTGCCGAGTTCGACAAGATACACCTGAAGAAAGTCGGAGGATGCATCGATCGAAATGTTTTGCGAATAACACTTCAGATGAGATTAGTAGTCCGAATAATCCAAATAATATGAACTCTCCTAGGATTGTTCTACATTAAATTTAAAATCTCATTAACCTTTATTCTTTAGTGGCTTTTGGATCTTGATAAGCGGCGACTCGTTAGTATTTAAAGCTAAAATGCTCTTGTACATTCATTCTTTTTGCGGACGGTTATCCTTATCTTCATAGCTGTTGTTGTTGTTTCCCCACGTTTCGGCCAACTCATCCTCTGGCCTTCTTCAGGTGATTAACCGCGACAAGATAGTAATGCTGAGTCTCGTAACTTATTCCTAGTATTTACTGCCTTCCATAGTTGTCGTTGTCTCACCATGTTTTGGCCGACTAATCTTCTAGTCTGTTTGAGTAGGATTGAAACCGCTATCTGCAGACAAGGTTCACTTGGAACCGTAGAGACTCAACGCCTTTATCCACTGCGCCATGGGTTCCAAAGGGGCGATCAAGGTTGGATGTTTTTAATGTTATAAATCCAATTTTGTGTTCTTATCTGGTCTTCTATTGTCAGGTCCATGTCGAATGGTATTATTTATTTATAGATTTATTTATTTTGGAATCCTTTGAGATGAGCTTCATAATTTGTGCATTCATTCTTTTTGCGGACTTTATTCTCATCTTTATAGCTGTTGTTGTTTCATCTGAAGAAGGCCAGAGATTGAGTTGGCCGAAACGTGATGAAACAGCAACAACTATGAAGATAAGGATAACAGTCGGCAAAAAGAATGAATGCACAAATTATGAAGCCTAATCTCACTGTATTCAAAAACTAAAAAAAAAGTGGCAATAATAATAATAATAATAATAATAATAATAATAATAATAATAATAATGATAATTATTATTATTATTATTATTATTATTATTATTATTATTATTATTATTATTATCATCACAAAATTCTATGGGACATGGACAACCAGACGGATAAACTCATTCAAGCAAGAAGACCGGATGTCGTAATAATTAACGAGAAAGAAAAACAAGAAGAAAAAGATTTTGCTGTCCCAGCTGATCACAGGGTGAGTATCAAAGAAAATGAGAAACGGAGCAAGTACACAGGGCTTGCCAGAGAGTTAAAAGAGATTTGGATGATGAAGAAAATCAATAATATCTATGAATAATAGTAGGAGCGTTGAGAATAATTCCGACAAATATTGAAAAAAGAATGGGAGAAATTGGAATCAGAGGAATGGATGCAACGAATAACGATAATGAAAACAGCTGAAATATTAAGGAAAACCCTTGAATGCGGAGAATAATACACATGAAACAGATGCATGAGCCAGACATCCTGCTGCAGAGACAAAACATGAAGAAGCTTTACAGGGAACGAAGAACACTGAAGCTGCATATCAACAAGTTCTACATCACCCATCTCCTCACATTGCCCCATCACCGTCCACCCTCCCAAAAAAGTGTGATACCAAATAGCCGAAAAGGGCCAAGGAGGATGGAAAGACCGAGGAGAGAGCGCTGACCAGACCTCCGCTGGACAAAAGCGAAGAAAACTGGGACCTTGGGGAGGCTTAGTGTCACTCAAATTCCAGTGTAGACCAATGGCTGTTGCCAGCGAGAAATCAATGGTGAGATGCTGTTGCGATAACGCAATTTTTTTTTGAAAATGTTATCGAAGAAGGTGCAGGATGCTTGACGTCTGGGGAGACTTGTTGTCACTCAGCTTCCAAGGAACACCATGGTTAGGATAGGTCTTTCCATGTCGCTCGCGGGTCACGCGTTCCTGGTGTTTTCCTTAAATTCTTGCAGGGTTTGGGGTTTGTTAACATAGACTCTTTCTTTAAGACACACCCACAAGAAAAAGTCGGGACTAGTCAAGCCTGTGGAACGTGGCCATTTGACATTGCCAAAACATTGCCTAAGAAGCTCCATGGCGTCTTTCGTTGTATATGCCGTTGCCCTATCCTGTTGGAACCATACTTATCCATAATTAATTTCCAAAATATTATCTGCAAAATATCTGAAATAGAGAGAAAAAAAACATTAATGGTAAAATAACAAAGATTTTCGACCTTTCAGTGACTTTTTAGACACCTTGTATATACATTAAACATAAATGTTTTCGTGTATACACCATGGAGAGAACAAATAAGCCGACTGGTAAAAATGTCATATAAATTATTTCTAGTAAACAAAATAAAGAATAAAGACCGGCCAAAGAAAAAAGGTTGAGAGGAATCATTCTACAGCATGCCCCACTTTAAAGTAGCCCGATCTCTCTAATCTTTCTCTTAACGACCAACTGACACCACAAGACAAAATGAAATTCTTTTTCCAACAAGATGGCGCCACATGCCGCACGTCTCGCAGATCACTGACACGAGTTCATAACATGTTTACGGAAGAGAGAAAAATAAGCAAAGGGTTTTAACCACCACGTACCCCGGACTCGTCATCATGTGGTTTTTATTTTTGGGAGACTTAAAAAGAACTTTATGCAAATAATCCTCACAATCTAAACCAACTAAAGGAAAACATTACCATCGCTATCAAAAGAATCACCAGAGATGAGCTATAAGCAGTATCTGTAAACGATCTTAAATGTGCCCAGAAATGCATATATGTCAACAGGGAGCACTTTCATCATCTTATATAACACTACAGGCAATTTAAACAAAGAACGTTCCCCCTCTTTACTACATTTTCTGGGCTACATTTTTAAGTGGGCTACTTTGTAGAACTTTCCTACTCCGAACAAGTCATTATCCCAAAGCTTGATGAAAAATCTTTCAAAAACAACCCCCCCAAAAAAAACCAAAAAACAAAAAATAAACAAAAAATAAACAAAAGAACAAACCGAAACAAACAAACACAAAAAAAAAACAAGAAAAAACATGCTTGTAGACTTGGAAAAGATGGATATCATCGGCAGGTGCAAACCGCTACTGATTTTCACTAGGGTCTCATTTAACGAGTGGTTGGCATTGGCAGTATAATGTTGGGGCCGCCCGAAAATATTGGGTGGGTGAAATGGAAATGCATATTTTTATAATGCAACGCCCTTGCACCCTTTTATGGAGAACCGATGTCTCATTCTATGATTCATATAAATTCAAGGCAGGGGCTTTGTTAAAAATGCTAAAATGCTTTTATATATATATATATATATATATATATATATATATATATATATATATATATATATATATATTGTGGGTGTGTGATGTATATATATATATCACACAAAAAGATATATATATATATATATATATATATATATATATATATATATATGTGTTTGTGTGTGTGTGTGTGTGTGTGTGTGTGTATAATTATTTACTATAATAATTTTTAAATACCTACGGACACTAGTGTTTCATCCTTTCGGGAATTATCAGTGCAGGTAGTTGCCTGTCTAGCCGCACTGATGAGCTGTGAAACAGCGAAACAGTACTGTATGTGGATGACTATATATATATATATATATATATATATATATATATATAGTAGCGTACAAAACTAAGGGACAAACTTTTAAAACCTAATATTTGTTAGAAATAACAACTGTGAAAAGCTGAAATTTTGACAACTGGTAGTCGTTATCATCCATAATAACATATTAAAATTTGAATCATTTGCAAAGGACAGAAAAAGAATTATAACATTTATTTATTTTCAAAATAGGAACGTCCAAAAGTAAGGGACAAAATTGAGAAAAACAATGTAAACAGTATGATGTATTCAAATTTCATCAGCTGGCACCATGGCGAAACGCCAAAAAAACTTGATTAGTCTGTGAGACAAGCTATTGTGAAGCTACACAAGGTAAAGTACAACATTAGAGAGATTTCATAGAAAGTGAAAGGTTACAAGAGTGTTGCAGGCAGGGTTGTTAACTCCTACAATGATACTGACAAAATAATGCTTTTAAAACCGGTAGACCCCGCAAAACTTCGGCAAGAGAAGATCGAATAATGCACCGTACGTCATTAAAGGACCGTTTTAAGTTTTGTAAAGAAATTAAAAGGGTTATGAATAATACCTCATGTGTTAATATGTCAAGACAGACTGTTTCTAGATGACTGTAAGAAATAGGTCTGTTTAATCGAACCCCAGGGAAGAAACCACTTGTTAGTTCGAAGAATAAGAAGAGATTAGAGTTTGCGAACATGTGTGTAATTTGGACATATAAAAATTGGGCAGAAGTATTTTCAGTGATGAAAGCAAGTTTACCTTATTTGGAAACGATGGAAAGAACAATATAAAGAGACGTATTGGTGAAAAATTAAGTGCAAAGTGTACTAAGAAAACTGTCAAGTTTGGGGGCAGAAGCGTCATGGTATTTGGAATATTTTCTAGCGAAGTTACAACGTCTCTTGTCCGGTTACAAACTCGTGTAAACGCGAAAATCTGTAAAATCATTGTTCAAGATCATGTTGTGCCAATCACACAGAATTCAGGTTTCGATAGGGCTACCTTTATCCCAGATAATGCCCCATGTCACAAGGCAAACGTGGTAATGAGTTACATTAGCGAGCAAGATTAAATCAAATAGAAAATCTTTGGATGACATTAGGAGCGGAAGTTATGGAAAGAAATCCCACTAACACGGAGGATTTGTGGGTGAATCTTCAAGAAGAATGGTCTAAAATTAGTATCGAGGATTGTAAAAAACTGATTCGTTCTCGGAGTCGAAGAAGTGCAGCTGCCATTGAAAACAAGGGCTCATTTACTAAATATTGATTGTACATGTATTTTTATTGTTTTTTTTTTTGGCTGTTTATATTGTTTTTCTCAATTTTGTCCCTTACTTTTGGACGTTCCTATTTTGAAAATAAATAACTTATTGTTATAATCCTTTTTCTATCGTTTGCAAATGATTCAAATTTTAATATGTTATTATGGATGATAACGACTACCAGTTGTCAAAATTTCAGCTTTTCACAGTTGTTATTTTTAACAAATATTAGGTTTTAAAAATTTGTCCCTTAGTTTTGAACGCTACTATATATATATATATATATATATATATATTTTTTTTTTTATTTATTTATATAGACAAATGTCACACACTTACTACACTGAACATGCTAATGTTTCGGAGCAATTGGTTTAATAAAAAACCAACCGTTCCTCATCAGGCGAAAGAAATAAAGTTTTTCTCTGCTATTCAAAGCATCTGGTTCTTAAATGAAAAAAAGGGAAACATATTTTTTTATTAATAAAAAAAAATTAAATATTAAATCTAAATTTAAATAAATTTATTATTTTATAATAAGAATTAAATATTAAATCTAAATTTAAATAAATTTATTATTTTATAACATATAAATATATTTGGCATTTTTTTTTATTGAGCACTTTTAAATACCCCGTTTTAATTTATGAGTTTTTTCTCCGGAATACCTTAAACCTGATCTATATATATATATATATATATATATATATATATATATATATATATATATATATATATATATAGATATATATATATATATATATATAGGGTGACCGAAAAAGCAAAAGCTAAATGGAGGTCATCTAGAACATATACTGTAGAACGGAGAAAACAAGGCCAAATACCCTAGTGTTTTGATGTGATGTTTTGAATATAATAAACTAGTTATGACCGAAGTTTCATTTCATTCGGAGAAAACACTAAGAAACGGGGCCTAATTAGATTTGGGGCCCGTTTTTTTTGGTCACCCTGTATATATATATATATATATATATATATATATATATATATGATATAAATAACTATCAAAAAAGTTATTACAAAATATTGATAACTTCTGCATATCTAAAGAAAACATATAATATACCGAAAGTTTAAAATATTGTTTTAGTTATGGCTATAACATACTGTCGGATATTTCATTCTTTTGACACCTGCCCCCACAAACACATACATACAGCCATGATCTAAATTATGAAGCACCAATAAAAAAATATATGTATATATATATATATATATACATATATATATACATATATATATATATATATATATATATATATATATATATATATTTCAAGGTTAAGAAAAATGGAGTTAATAAATCTATTCTAACAAAAATCCTTTTTAACAACTTTTATTCGTTAGTGCATTTTATTGGCTTAATTGTTGCAGATGGTCGGGTCTATTTTTTGTCAATCTTCATGAAGTTTAACCTCTAATTTATTTTTTGATGAACATTTGTGAATTCTCTTTCCTTTTACAAAGTTTCAATGTGATTTCATAAAGGAATTTCAATGTTTCAATAGGATTTGACAAGTTTCAATGGGATTTAGGTCAGGGGATTAAGGGGGCTACTTCATCACCGCAATCCTTTATTTCTCTCAAACTTACCCATTGAAACTTGTTGCAATATTTTTGAATATTCATAGACGTATGGTCCCTCACAGTTGGGAGATTCTATTTATAAACACTGCTGCTAGGAACTTACGAATCAAATTAATTCACGTTCTGCTACCAACCAATCAGAAACCAGAAATGATCCATAAAAATTAAACCTTTTCTTTAGCAACCTTGCAAATGTTTTCTTCGTGTCAACACGGGGAAAATCTTTTGCTCTGTGGCTACAAAATTATAAAGTCAGGAACCTGAACAAAACAACTGTCTACTGAGAACCAGTCGTCTCCAGGAATTGTATAGAACAACTAAACATCGGAAACTGTTCTGAAACTAAACATGGCTTACAAATCAAGAGTAGAATCTATATATTCTGCCACTCTTTATGGAGTTTGGCCTCTAATTCATTTTTTGATGAACATTTGTGAATTCTTATCCTTTTCACAAGGTGTCAATGGGATTCCATAAAAGGGATTCCATAAAAGGGATTCCATAAAAGGGATTTCACACGTTTCAATGGGATTTCATAAAAGGGATTTCATAAAAGGGATTCCATAAAAGGGATTTCATAAAAGGGATTCCATAAAAGGGATTTCACACGTTTCAATGGGATTTCATAAAAGGGATTCCATAAAAGGGATTCCATAAAAGGGATTCCATAGAAGGGATTTCACACGTTTCAATGGGATTTCACACGTTTCAATGGAATTTAGGTCTGTAATCCTTTATTTTTCGTTTCAATGGGATTTACGTCTGTAATCCTTTATTTTTCGTTTCAATGGGATTTAGGTCTGTAATCCTTTATTTTTCTCAGACCAATCTATTGAAACTTTTGATGTATGGCATGTTGGAAGATTACACAACTTGGAATGTTATTAAATATTTTACTCAATGACGTTTAGTAAACCTGGTCCTGCATGTTAGTGAACTTCATTCTTCCCTCACATTTGTACAACAGTCTAGTGCCCCAAGAAGCCATGCAGCCCAAAACCATTACGCTTCCATGTCCAAATTTAACAGTTTTAACCACACAATCAAGATGAAAGCCTCTTCTTCCCTACAGCGAATATAAGCCGCCCCAGGGGTGCCAAAAGTCGGATAAAAAATAAGGATTTGCTACAATTTTTGAATAGATGTTATGCATGTGTATTCACATAAAAATTTCAATTGTTCCTTTTCAAAGTTTGGCAAAATAGAAGCTATTAACTTACCTCAAAGTTATTTTCGTCAGACCAAACAATTTTGGCCCAATCATCAGGTGTCCAATTTTCATGCTATTTGTTTTTCAAATTCCATTAGTTTTTTTCTTGTTGGCCTGAAACAAGTATGGCTTCTTGCTTGCTTTTCATCTTTTTAATCCCGCTTCTAATAACTTTTTTTTCCTCGCTGTTCGAGTTGATATGTTTTTGTTTGCACCCCCCCCCCCCAGTCCAGCAGCAAACTCTGAAGTAATTTTCTTCCTATCTGCAAGGGATACTTTTTTCAAAGATATATATTTCCCTGGCAGTTGTAGACATTTTACGTCCTTGTCCTTTTCTGTTTTTGAAAAACTTTGTTTCCTTGTATTTTTTAATCGTTGTTTTAACTCTCTTCCTTAAACATTCTATCTTCCTGGCAATTTTTACCTGAGAATATCCTTCCCCTAGATAAAGCAACAATTTGTGACCTTTTAATCTCTGAAAACTGCTTCTTTGGAGGCAATTTCAATTAAATATACTATTATAACACCGACAGAATCAAATATTACCTGAAAAAATAAGAAACAACTTTTATTCTGACAATGGATCATTTTGAATATTGGAATGAATTTCGAATGAAACTCAGCTAAAACTCTTGAAAGAGGCTTTAAAGCAAATAAATACTAAAATCTATTGTTAAATATTTTACGTTTTCTCTCAACTGTTCACTGTATAATTCTTAACTTTTAAATGTAAAGGTTTAAACTATTATCTAAGTTTTTTATATGTGCTCTATAATTTTGACCATGGCTGTATATATATAAACACAAGATTCCATAAACAGAGCTTCTTTCCCAAAACTGCCAGCCTTTGGAACACTGTTCCGCTGGCTTGCTTCCTGGTTGCATAATGTAAACAAGTTCTTGTTGAGCCGTTCCCATAAATAATCGAATTCTGCCCAATTTATACCATTAATAATTACTACACTACTACCTTGAAGTGAATTAACCCTTATCCTTGAGTGGCCTTCGGGTCTTGGTAAGTGGTGACTCTCAAGTAAAAAAAAAATGTGTGTGCAGGATATCTCCGAAATTAATGACAAATCATGAATTTTGAAACATATCTTCTAGGCAACACGGTAAGTAAGATGGGGACAATTTATATATATATATATATATATATATATATATATATATATATATATATATATATATATATATATATGTATATGTATATGTATGTATCAATCATATGTCTTCTCAAGCCAGCAGTAGACTTGCTGGCTTGAAAAGACTCATTATGGCTAATCAATACTAGTTTTTTTTTTATTTTATGAGGAAGAGTGCGCCTTCTCCAAGTGATGTTACTCCAGGTGGCATCACGAAGCTAGATACTCCACCAGACAAATACCAAGGACTTACGTACGACATGAAAAGAAACTGGAATCTTAAATAGGTATCAATCATACTAGTCATTATAGGAGCAACCGAGCTAATGAAAAAGAATTTCAAAAACTATCTGGCGAATATACCCGATGAACCAAGTGCAAAAGAAATACAAACAATATCACTTTAAGGGACGGTAAGAATCTTTAAAAGATATCTCGGTTGGAGTAACTAAACTAATGGGAGAATGTTTGGTATCGGGTAGAATGCTCCATCCCTAGGAAAAACAAAGTGATAAGAAAATTAAAGCAAAAATGAAGAAGAGAACTTGAATGCCTACTTGACACTATCCTCGAGTGTCTAAGGTTTCTTTGTACGGGGGTAACCTGGTATGAGGATATTTTTTTCCCTAGAAGTAAACCCTGACCAAATATTCAAAAGCACATAGTATTCGCTGCCCAAATAATATCTCCTCAGTATGGCTAACTTACATTAGCTTTTATGAGGAATGGCGCACCTTCTCCAAGTGATGTTACCTCAAGTAACAGCACGAAGCTGGATACTCTACCAGACTAGATAAATTCTTGTCTTGGAATCTAGTAAGACCAATTGACCACAAGAAAAGTATAACTTATTTAAATGGTCAGATGAGAAAAGGAAACTTATATTCCCAACCTTTTTACGAAGTCAGTGTTTAAAAGGTTGGGGAGAACTTTAATGGAATATTCAAATATCTATGTATCTCAAATAGAGATCAAGGGGTCCCTTGATTTCTGAGAATTTCAACGGAAATAAAATGAAACAATGAAGAAAATACAACTGCAATTCATAACACACATAATAAAGTCTCTTTCAGATTCATTTTGCCTGTCTTTCTTTTTCTTTTCTTTTTTTCTTTTTTTTTGAAGTTAGGGCCCCTCTCTTTCTCGTGTGTGTCTCTGTCCGTGAGAGATCGTAGTTTGTTCCTTCTTTTTTTTTCTATTTTTTTTTTGTTTGTCTCTATTTTTAAAATTCTTTCTTGATTACGTTTTTTTTTTAAAAACTTTTTTACTACACTCTCTTTCTTTCTCTTTTGTTTTCATTTTTTTTTTTCATTCTTCTTTCTCCGCCTGTAAGGTTCGATCCAGGTCAGGTGCTTCATAATTTGACTCTTCGAAATAATCGTTATTACGTTTCTGAGTTTTTGAGATGAGGATTGGTTATTCGTATTATTTGGATTCATCGGACTACTGTTCTCATCTTTCACAACGTTTCCATCGATATAAGCTCCGACCTTCTTTAGGTGTATCTTGTCGAACTCAGGAATATTTCTGTCGAACTTGGGAATTTGGACAGAATTTCGAGCGGAACCCTTTATTTACTTCACGGGGGTAGCATGTTCTTGTTCCGTCAGCCATGACTGAATAGAGGTCCTAAGTAATTCGCAATTGAACCTTCAACCATCAGGAGAATATCACTTTTTCAATTGAGTTCTCCAAGTACTATAACCACTGTGCCACAGGTCCTTGCAGTTCGTGGCGCAGTGGTTATAGTACTTATTAATTCATCTTATTTAGGTCAGTTTTATGTTTAAAATACAATGAACACTGTTTTCATAGAAATGTTAATAAACTCATATTTTCTGCGTGTTATTGGGTTTTCTGTCCAAAAAGCTAATATTTTTGCACTATCCAGAAAAAATGTTAGCTTCATGAAAACATTTTTTGATTAATATATTTCTCATTCCGCGCAATTTCCCCGGGCCCTGCTAATAAATAATACTTTCATTGGTCCGTTACGCTCACATTTGAATTCATATTTTCGTTGGTTTGTCATTTTCAAGCAATAAATGATCATTTTTTTGTTGATCCGTTACGCTTAGTCTTTAACCCTTAGGCTAATTTTTTAACATCTAGTTTTTACTATTAAATACAACTGCAACAATGGAAGCTTCAATGAGTATGGAATTCTTATTTGCCTTAACTGCATTAATCAATGAATGAAACCCATGTTTGAAATCCATGTTTGAATGTTTGTATTGCTTTTTTTTTTATAAAAATAAATCTTTTTCAAAGACCCTAGACTTGATTTTATGTGATGTAAAAAAAATTCACACCCATCGTAGACAATGTGTGTAAAAGTACCATTGTAGTACAAGATTTAAATAATGAATCAAATAATGTGAGGAAGATACCTTTTTTTTTGCAGCTTAAAATATGAATTATCTCCCTTTGCTTGTTCGATTTATTTTCCTCTGCTCTATAATAATAACATTTTATTGACAACTTTGCGTATTCCTATGAATATGAGTGTGATTTAAATGCACATTAGTGAAATTCTAACATATAAAAAGAATAATAAAGATCTGTGGGTTTGTATTACTATGAAACCCATGTTTGAATGCTTGTATTAACAAAAAGATTCTTTTACAAAGATTTTATGTGATGTGAAAATATTCACACCCATCGTAGGCAATATTTGTAAAAATACCACCGTAGCCCAAGGGTTAAATAGCATTATGATTTGTTTTCCTCCCTGAACTTTAAAGAACATATTCATTGTTTTTTTTTACGCTTAGCATAAAAAAGAATGCTCGGAAATTAAATTGTGATACATAGTTCAATACAAATAATAAATAACCTTACATTGTAAGAGACAGTCTTTAATTTACTCCTGCAGTCCATTACCTCTTGGCAGGCAATGTTCTTTTTTGTCTCGTTTCTTTCGAATGTTCCCTTTTTTTACGTAACGTTTCGTTGACTTTTTTCTTCGGTGAAGAACCGCTGCACGTCGGAATTACAACGAGTTTCTTTCTCGCACCATTACAACAACGATTATAAATTACTAGCCTGGGTGCCCGGCGTTTCCCGGGTGTTTGGAAGTGTGTGTTAGCAAAAAAAAAAAAAAAAAAAAAAACGAAAAAAAAAAAAAACGAAAAAAAAAAAAAAAAAAAAAACGTGATAGTAGGCAGGCAGGCAGGCTCCAACCCGTACCACAAAGGAGGAAAAGAACGTAAAAAAAAAATAGTGATATCTTTGCTGTCAAGTCCATCGCCAAACCAGAAGTGACGTAGATTATAATTAAAGCTAGACAATCGAAAAGGGAATGACTTTCGAAAATATCGGCGAAAAACGACCCCTCCCTGTAGAAAAGTTCCCAGTTGAGGGTGAAGGAAGTAATGTTTTTGTCCAATGTTTCGATATTTGTCGTACAAAGGGTTGAGCTTCAGAATGATAGCGATCTCATGAAAATCTGTCGTCTTTGTCGAAAGTTTTAGGCATACATATATACATACATACATGATGATTGCAACGTCTTGTCAGATGAGTGCCACGCCCTCAAACACTGAAAGTTCATGAGCCCGAAAATGACATTTAAGCCTGCCGGCGAATTATCATGCTCAAGCAGACATGACACTGAAGACGGTCATTGGTATACATACATATATATACAGGCACGCACACATACATATGTACACATACATACACACATACATATCACACACACATACATACATAAATACATACATACACAATACATAATACGCACACATACACATACATACATACACACGTGCAAACATACACAAGACGGTCATTGGCATACATACATATAAATATATACACGCATACATACATATTTATAAACATACGCTGATATATACCTATATACATACAGACGACGATGATGGTGATGGGCACGATTAAATGAGATTGACAAAAAAAAAAAAAAGGCACGGATTTACATCTTGTTTTTATTTTTACAAAAAAGTTTGTCTATAAGACTAAGACTTCTGCAGTAGGTAATGATGATGTGGATAATTTCACACATTATTTCACAAATAAAATCGACGACCGAATCAAACGTAAACACAATCCAACTGTCATGTATTAAAGACGCTTACACTGTTTTAAAAATAAAAGTTTGGTTGAGACTAACACTTTTGCAGTAGAAAATGATGACGATGTGGACAATTTCACACATTATTTCACAAATAAAATCGACGACCGACTCAAACGTAAACACAATACATACATACATACATACATACATACATACATACATACATACATTTAAAAGATTTCTGCCCTTTATATTATAAACTAGCCTGGTGTTCGGAGGTGTGTGTTGAGCAAAAAATGTGATGTCGTTGCTGTTGCGCCCATCGCCAAACCGGAAGTGACGATAGTCAATCGAAAAGAGGGATGACTTTCGAAAACATCGGCGAAAAAAGCGACCCCTCCCTGTAGAAAAGTGTCTAGTTGAGGATGAAGGAATTAATGTTTTAGCCAATTTTTCAATATTTGTCGTTCGAAGGGTCGAGCTTCAAAACGATACCGATCTTGTGAAAATCCGTCCACCCTGTCGAAAGTTTTAGGCAAGCATACATACATACATACATACATACATACATACATACATACATACATACATACATACATACATACATTTAAACCGACAGGTGAGATTTATATTATAGACTAGCCTGTGTGCCTGGTGCTGCCCTGTTGTTTGGAAGTGGATGTTAAGCAAAAAAAAAAAAAAAAAATGGTAATAGGTAGGCAGGCTCAAACCCGTACCGCGAAGGAGGAAAAGAACGTGAAAAAAATGTGACGTATTTGCTGCTGCGCCTATCGGCAAACCGAAAGTAACGAGAGTTTAAATAAGTGTAATCTTCCCTTTTTTTTACGCAACAAGAACGACCTGTTTCTCGATCGGGTTGTGATTTGCGATAAAAAGTGGATTCTTTACAACAACCGTCGACGCTCAGCTCAGTGGTTAGACGCCAACGAAGCTCCATGACACTTCCCGAAGCCAAAGTTGCACCAAAAGAAAGTCATGCTGACTATTTGGTAGTTTGCGACAGGACTAATCCATTACAAATTACTGTCCACGAATGGATGAAATACATTAAAAACTTCGACAACTAATACACCCACATATATGTTGTTTTGGTAAAATATGTTTTTTTCCATTATATTTCACGCACACACACTAATACAGTAATACACACACACACACTAATACACACCCACTAATACACACACGCACACACGCACACACGCACACACACTAATACAGTAATACACATACACACACACACTAATACACACACACTAATACACACACACTAATACACACACGCACACACGCAGCATCAGTACACAGAAAAGATACAATTCTCCTCCACGACAACGCTGGACCGTACGTTGCTTAGCTGACCCTGCAGAAGTTGAATGAATTGGGCTACGAAACTCTGCCTCATCCGCCATACTCTTCAGACCTCTCACCTACCGACTACCATTTTTTAAAGCTTCTCTACAACTTTCTGAGAAATGCTTAAAAAACCTAAACGATATCAAAAACGCCCTCTCTACCTTCATCGCCACCGGAACGTAAGATTTTTACGTTACTAGCATAAAAAAACACTTGTATAAGTGTATTAATTCTGATGGCGCTTTTTTCGATCAATATTTTTTGTTTGAGCTGAGATATCCACATCTTAATTTAAAAGTTAAAAACCGCAAAGACTGTTTTGTCAGCGTGATATGAACGCGTCAGACCAACGAAAATAATTGTTCGAACTGAAGTTCGCCATACTGCTCGACTGACAGACGGATCACCTCCTAGAGTTTCGAGGTCGGATCGAAATAAAGACGAAACGCTTCATAAAATAAATAAACGGATAAAAATGCGCGCGTAATGGGGTGAATTCCTTCCGGAAAATCTAGGTTGCAAACGCAAGTAATTCCGGCACCTGTTCAAGAAGTTGCACCACATAGTTGCGAAAGGCCCTTAAAAAATGTCTGCCAATTTCCTATTACCTTATTCGGTATAGCGTCTTTCCCCGTTTGCAGCCATTGTTACCTTGGTACTGGAACGGATGTAAAACGCACACGTGTCTATGATCCGCCATTTTCTTTTTTTTATTGTTGTTTGTTTGTTCCATCTTAAGAGTAATGATTGTATATGCGTTTTATTTTGTTTTCATTAAATATTGGAATCTGGCTTACCTGATAGCCCTATATGGGGCCAAATGATAACAAGTATTACCCAAGCACACACACACACACACACACACACACACACACACACACACACACACACACACACATATATATATATATATATATATATATATATATATATATATATATATATATGTACTAGCAGGCCGTCCGGCGTTGCCCGGTCGTAAAATACGCTTAAATATGATATTTTAATTCATAGAGATTACGTATTTATTATTGTAGAGTCAGTTCTCCATCGATTATTATATTAAAGCAAATATATAGTAGCGAGATCAAAACTAACAAAATATACATATTAATAAGGCTCCATCAAGTAGAAATAAAATCAAAACATACAACTTGCAACTCGTTCCTTAGCTTCTGAACTACACCCATACGCATTATATATATATATATATATATATATATATATATATATATATATATATATATATATAGTCTGGGTGCCCGGCCGTCACTTGGGTGTTTGGAAGTGTGTGTTGAGCAAAAAAAAAAAAGTGGTAGTAGGCAGGCAGGCTCGTACCTATACATCGAAGGAAGAAAAGAACGTGAAAAAATACAAAAACAAACAAAAACAAAAAATAAAACAAAAAAACGTGACGTCTTTGCCGTTGCATCCATCGCCAAAGCGGGAGTGGCGAAAGTTTGAATTAAGGCTAGTCAATCGAAAAGAGGGGATGTATTTCGAAAATATCGGGGACAAAAGCGACATCTCCTTGTAGAAAAGTGTCCAGTTGAGGATGAAGAATTTATGTTTTTGGCCAATTTTTCGATATTTGTCGTCCGAAGGGTCGGGTTTCGATCTCGTGAAAATTCTCTCTCTCTCTCTCTATATATATATATATATATACATCCCCATTTTTTTACTTGCATTTTCTCTAATCTTCTGATGAGAAGCATTAGGCTTCAAAATGCCTTGGCATAAAGATTCCCCTCTATCCCCTAACTAAATGTCGTTATCTCCTTATTGAATAAATGAACCATTCTATATTTACCAATATATAGTTTTTGTCACTTTATTTTCCATTCTTATTGTTTCCTCTCTCTCTCTCTCTCTCTCTCTCTCTCTCTCTCTCTGTGTATATATATATATATATATATATGTGTGTGTGTGTGTGTGTGTGTACTGAGAGATCACTCAGCGTTAGCCGATTGTAAAATACGCTTAAATATGATATATTAATGTATCCAGATTTCGTATATATTATATATAGAGTCAATAATCTATCGATTATTTCATATTGTACCTAATATATAGTCGTGATTTCATAAGTAAAATAAAAAATGAAACTTGGATGCCATCAGCCAGAATCGAAACCGAAAACAAAATTTGAAAGCAAAATATGTAAGCGGACAGACATAGTGAGTTTTATTTATTGTTTAAAATCCAAATTTTCAAATGGCTTATTTTATATTTTTGTTTGTACCGCAGAAGATGACAAGGAATATTTTTTTTTTTTACTCGTGTTATTACGTAACATTAAATCGAAAGAATTTACGTTACTGAAATTGGAATTCATCCCTGAAAAATTACGATTTACTCTAAAAACATTAAAAATTGTAAAATAAAAAAATATTCTTCACACATTTGAAAAACTACGATCCATTTACGTGACATTTTGGTACATGACATTTTTGTTCTGTGACGGGTACGTACATCATAAAGATTTTTCTCTATTTTCTTTTTTTTTACATAAATATATTCTCTTTTTGTAAATAATAGCATCATGAAGCCGAGAATAATAAACTAATAACAATAAGTAAAATAAAAGAAAATGTTTTCGTTATCGATTTTGGACAGATTCCGATACAAAACGTATCTAAGGACACTGCCAGACACATAAAATATATCTGTGTGAAAATTCTAAAAAAAAAGTAGCCCAGAAATATTTGAATCCACAGGCAACGAACTCACACACACACACACACACACACGCAAATTGCCTTATATATATGTATATATCTCGATCTATCTATCTATCTATCTCCCCCCCCCTCTCCCCCCTCTCTCTCTCTCTCTCTCTCTCTCTCTCTATATATATATATATATATATATATATATATATATATATATATGTTCTAAGCTAGGAAAAGATGCTAGTCTAACCGTACTGATGAGTTTTGTGATACAAGGGAACTGTACTGTTCGTGGATGACTATATATATATATATATATATATATATATATATATATATATATATATATATATATATATATATATATATAGTAAGTTATGAAAATATATAAGGCAACTAAAGCCTGACTAATTCTTGCGAGGATGAAACGCGGAATATTCCGTGTAGCTTAAATTGCCATATATATTTTCATAACTTACTACCTAGCTTTACCTATATATTGAGCATTGTTGAAGTAAATACTAAAAATTTACGCATAAAATTATATCTTCTTATATTAATTTATGCGATTAAATGAAAGAGTCACACACACACACACACACACACACACACACACACACACACACACACACACACACACACACACACACACACACACACATATATATATATAAATATATATATATAGTAATGAAATCGAAAGGATGTAGTGTTTACCTGATATACGCAATGGTAAACTTCGAACTAATATAAATACCAGTATTTATATATAGAAAATGTAATCCCAACTGAATAAAAAAGCTCAATACGCAATAGAGAGCTTATTATAAGAGAAAGAAAATTAAAACTGTAAGTTGAACTTTACAATCACAATTTATTGTTCGACTGAATACTCCAAAAAACAAATTTCTCCAACAAGTATTATGTTTTATTCACTTCTTTTATTATTTCTTTTATTGTTCAAATTAACGCGTTTCGGACGATCTTGCCGTGTCTTTTTAAAACGTCCTCTTAAAAAAGTAAAAAAAAAAAAAAAAATGCTATGTGTCTCTAAACATTTTCTAACTCCAGTATGTTTTTGAAGAGGATGTTTAAAAAGACAACGAGATCGTCCGAAACACGTTAAAATTATTTCAAGAAATTATTTCAATACACACACACACACACACACACACACACACACACACACACACACACACACACACACACACACACACACACACAGTTATAGTGTGTGTGTAGAATCTGTTCTATTATCATGAAACCACTTTCCCAGGCATTGCCTCCTATATCCTTCCTATCTTATATACAACGATCGTTCCAAAAGTAAGACCTATTTTTGAACTAAATAATTAAACGTTGACGAGCCAAACTATTTGCCAAGAACTTTGCAGTAAATTCTACCCTATGCGACGAAGGCCATCAACTCCCTATATTTCCTCCTATAACACACAGCACGCTAAGTAACATACACATATCTGTGCGTGAGGTCGCCAAGCTAATCAAGAACCAGTAAAGCAACTGGTCCTGACAGTATTCCAATTATAGTGTTAAAAAAGCTCCAACCAGAACTTGTCCCCATACTTACCAAACTGTTTAAGCGTTGCCTTAAGGAGAAGTGCTTTCCAACACCCTGGAACACCTCATCAGTATGCCCTGTATTTAAGAATTCAGGTGATAAGTCATCTCCCTCTCAATACGGACCAATAAGTCTCCTGTGTGTAATGAGTAAGTTGCTGGAATCCATATTAAATAGAGAAGTAGTCAACCACCTCAGCCGAAATAACCTGCTTAGTGACACGCAATATGGTTTCCTTTCTGCTAGATCTACAGCAGACGTGTTAACGGTTATATCTCATAGGATTAGCGAATCTCTCGACAAAGGCTTCATTTCTAGGGCAATTGCTCTTGACATATCAAAGGCCTTCGATAAGGTATGACATAAAGGCCTACTTCACAAGATTTCCAGCTACGGTATCACTGGAAATGTTTTCTCAATCATTAAATCATTTCTCTCTGATAGGCTCATAAGAGTAGTGGTTGATGGGCAGAAATCAGAGGCCCACAGTATTAATGCTGGAGTCCCTCGGGGGTCCATCCTGAGCCCAACTCTCTTTTTGATCTACATCAATGATCTCCCAAAACACATACTAAAATCATTCATTGACATCTATGCTGACGACACGACTATCTATGGCAACACATCAAAGGCCGTAAATGATGATGTTCTCTCTGATTCTCTCTCCTCTGATCTTGAGCGCATTGTACAGTGGGGGAAGAGGTGGCTGGTTACCTTTAATGCATCTAATACCAAGTTTCTATCATTACATCATAAACGCTCTGATCCCCATCTGGCATCAATTGAAATGGATGGCTCTCGTCTGGGGGAGGTTCCATGTTTTGATAAGCTTCTCGGTTTGACCTTTACTCCTGATCTGAAATGGAACACATACATCAAATCTGTGGCCAAGGTCGCTGGGAAAATGGTGGGATCTTTCTACTGCTCCAGAAGATATCTCACTACTGATGCAATTCTCTATCTATATAAAAGCCAAGTACGTCCAAGGATGGAGTACTGCTGCCACATCTGGGCAGGAGCTGCTAAAAACAGCCTATCCTGCCTTGACAGAGTACAAAATAGACTTCGTGGCTTGGTGGGGGATGCCCTTTTCTCTTCCCTGCAATCTCTCTCCGACAGAAAAGACGTTGTGAGCCTGTCTCTGTTTTATCGTTATTTCCATGGCAAGTGCTCGTCTGAGCTCCATTCTCTGGTCCCCCATCGCCAATCTTTCACGATAAACACCCGTCTAGCTGAAACCACTGTCAAAATTTTTCCCTACTCTTTAACTTTGACCAAATCAAAACGTAAATTCCATGAACAAAGCTTCTTTCTTAGAAGTGCACGATTGTGGAACTCTCTTCCGTCTGCCTGTTTCCCACCTGACTACAACTTGGATGTCTTCAAGTCCAATGTTAACAAATTCCTGATGAACCGCCCCCTTAAGTAGGACACTTTATCAAATCTCCAATACTAACGATTACTACGATACTATCCCACTGATTACTGTACACGCAATAACCCTTATCCCCGAGTGGCTTCCGGGCCATGATATGGTGACATGGCAGACGAGATAAATTAAATGTAAAATGTTAAAGGTACTACAGTATTTATATATAAAAATTTATTTATATAGATATTAGGTATTCATATTGAAAAAATGTTTTTCATTTGCCATGCCAATACAGCGAAACTTGTACATGTATGTATAAATAAATATTAATAACAGTTCGTATAGAGACATAGTTTTGAAACCAAACGTATTGATAATTGAGGTTTTGTGCACTATGAGTGTTACCAGATGTATTCCTGTGTTTCATCGATTTTTCTCGTCTTTCGAATGCCTACCTTTAAAATATTCAATGCACGTTGAGATTTCGAATCAAGTATTTCACACATTTTAATTGTCCAAGGATTAATTCGGATTTTCAGGCAATTTCTATTGTTCTTGTTCATAAATCCTTTTCATGCGCTTGGAAGATTGTTTCCTATTGTCATTCCTTTGAAATATTTTCGCATTTTGTACATCTCTGTCGGTCTGTCATGCAAAGGTTTACAATATAATTTCCGTTTGTTTGTAACACTTACAGTTTTAAATAGCATTTTTATTGGTCTGTCAGTCTAAAATTTTATATAGAATTTTTGTCACTGTGTCACTCTTACGTTTGAAATATTTTCGTTGATTTGTCTGCGTAAATTTTGAAATAAAATTGTCGTCGGTTTATCAGTCTAAAGTTTAAAATAACACTTTTTTCTGTCTGTCACCTTTATATAATAATAATAGCATTTCCGCCAGTCTTTCACTCTAATACTAGAAATATAATTTTCGTCGGTCTATAAGTCTAAAGTTTTAAGCAGCATTTTTGTTGGTCTGTCACTCTAAAGTTTGAAATATCATTTTTGTTGGTCTGTCACTATAAAGTTGGAAATACCATTTTCGTTTATCAGTCACGCCAAAGTTGTAAATATAATTTACGTTTGTCGATCTATCTCTTACATGTAAGTTTAGAAAAACATTTTTGCCAAAATTCTGAAGTTTTTAAGATGATTGTTTATATTACTTGTGTCGATCGGACTCTTGTTCTTATCTTGAATGTTATTTGTGCAACGTTTCGGTCGGATTGGCCTTCAACCGTCTTCATGCATGTTGGTAGTTATTCGGAAATATTTGTTATACAATAATTTTTATATCGCATTTCCTTTCACGCTTCTAAATCGCATTTTATTTCACGTTTCAAAATCGAATTTTCTTTCACGTTTAAAAATCGCATTTTCTTTTCACGCTTCAAAATCGCATTTTCTTTCACGTTTCAAAACCGAATTTTTTCACGCTTCAAAATCGTATTTTCTTATACGTTTCAAAATCGCATTTTCTTACATGTTTCGAAATCACATTTTTTTCACATTTCAAAATCGCATTTTCTTTCACGTTTCAAAATCGCATTTTTTTTCACGTTTAAACATCACTGTTTCTTTCACGTTTCAAAATCGCATTTTCTTACACGTTTCAAAATCGCATTTTCTTTCACGTTTCAAAATCGCATTTTCTTTCGCGTTTCAAAATCGCATTATTTCCACGTTTCAAAATCGCATTTTCTTTCACGTTTCAAAATCGCATTTTTTTTCACGTTTAAACATCACTGTTTCTTTCACGTTTCAAAATCGCATTTTCTTACACGTTTCAAAATCGCATTTTCTTTCACGTTTCAAAATCGCATTTTCTTTCGCGTTTCAAAATCGCATTATTTCCACGTTTCAAAATCGCATTTTCTTTCACGTTTCAAAATCGCATTTTTTTTCACGTTTAAACATCACTGTTTCTTTCACGTTTCAAAATCGCATTTTCTTACACGTTTCAAAATCGCATTTTCTTTCACGTTTCAAAATCGCATTTTCTTTCGCGTTTCAAAATCGCATTATTTCCACGTTTCAAAATCGCATTTTCTTTCACGTTTCAAAATCGCATTTTTTTTCACGTTTAAACATCACTGTTTCTTTCACGTTTCAAAATCGCATTTTCTTACATGTTTCAAAATCGCATTTTCTTTCACGTTTCAAAATCGCATTTTCTTTCGCGTTTCAAAATCGCATTATTTCCACGTTTCAAAATCGCATTTTCTTTCACGTTTCAAAATCGCATTTTCTTTCATGCTTCAAAATCGCATTTTCTTTTCCTCTCTTGCATTTGTTCTCTACATTTTCTTTTTCGACTTTGAATTTCTTCTCTTTTTCCTCTCCCCCTTTTCACCGCTTTCTTTTTTCTTTCTTCGTTATATTTATGTTCTTTTCTGTCATTTTTAATTGCTTTCGTTCTTTATTTTTGTTTTCATTTTTATTTTATTTTTTACAATTCATTCATTTTCTAAAACATTTTTTCTTTTTTGTCTTTGATTTTACTTTTCTTCCATTTTTTTTTTTTTTTAGATATCTTCGCTTATTCCTTTTTATAAATTAATTCTGTTCTTTTTTCTTGAACTGCTAGCCTTTTGGAATTCCCTCCATACTTCCTATTTTCCTGACTATACCATCTTGCCGAAGTTTAAATGTAACGTGAACAAACATCTCGCTTAATAACTCCCCACTTAGAATACCCCTTTGAATATTACTTCAAATTGACAATAGTATTTTCCATCTCAGTGACATTTTGCTTTGATTGAAATTTAAAAAAATATTTTTCTTTCGTTTTCTTTTTTCTTTCATTTTTTTTAAAATTATTTCTTTAAACATTTTCTTTTTTAAAAAAATGTTTTCTTTTTTTCGTTTTTTTCCTTTCATCCTTTCTTTTGCACATTTAACTTTCTTTTTCTCATACTCTTTCATTTCTTTGAATTTTAAAAATTCTTTTTCTCTCATTCTTTTTTTTAATCGAGTTAAGTATTCCATTCCTCTCATAATCTTGTTCCCTCTATTTCATCATTTTCAATTTCTTTTCTTTTTCTTCTTTGCCGTTCTTTTCTTTCTCTATCATTTCTTTCTTTCTTTTCTTTTTTGCAAATACTTAAAATTCCTTTTCTTTCGTTTCTCTCGAAGAATTTAACCATTCTTTTTCCTCATATCTTTCGTTTTCTTTTTTTTTTTTTCCTGATTACACTGCTTCTTGCACTTTTCTTAAAATGCGCCTAAGCATCTTCATAATTGGCTTTGGTCGTCTGTTGCGATTCAGTTCAAAACAGCATTTTCTCACGAATCACATATATTGAATGGATGCATGTTATGTCGCATGTGTACAAGCATCATTAAAAGAGGCCCGTCTGTCCGTTCGTTGTCAGCCTATCACGTTTCTCAAGTTTAAATGGGATTTTCATTGCTGAACCTGTAGATTAAATACATCATTATTTTTTCTTTCTTAACGCCTTTTTGTTGTTCTTTTTCTTTCTCTATTTCTTATTTTTCTTTCTAGTTTTCATTCTTTCCTTCCTATTTTTTTTGCTTAATTTCTGTATTTCTTTAGTTGCTATTTTCTTTCTTCTTTTTTATTCTTGTTTTCTTTTTTTTTCTTTTTATCTTTCTTTGTTTCCTTCCTATAATTTTTTTTATTCTTCCTTATTTTCTTTCTTGTTTTCATTTTTTGCTTACTATTTAATTTCTTTCTTTATTGCTGTATTTCTTCTTCTATTTCCTATTTACTTCTTTCTTGTCTTCCGTCCTAATTTATTTCTGCTTTTGTCTTTCTTTCTCTTTTTTCCTTTCTTTCTTTCTCGTTTAGTTTAACCTTTCCTTTCTTTTCTTCTTCTTCTTCTTCTTCTTATTCTTTTTTCCCCTTTTCTTTCTTTCTTCCTCATTTTTTTTAATTTTTACTTTGTTTTATCGTTTATATTTTTCTTTCCTCTTCTTTCTTTCTTTCTTTCTTTCTTTCTCTTTCTTTCTTTCTTTGTAGCTGCCTTAAATCTTGTTTTAGTTTTATCGTTTTCTTCTTTTGTATTCGGTTATTTTGTTCTCTTCCATTGTTTAGGTTACTTTTTCTTTTTTTTTTCTCTATTTCTTTATTTTTAATTAATTTCTTGAAATTTTCTCATTTTCTTTCTCCCGCTTTCTTTTTTTCCTTTTCTTTTCCTCATCTTTATTTTCTTTCTTTTTTTTTCCTTCCTCTGGACTTACTTTCTTTTTTCTTTTTATTTTCTATTTTTTCTTAGTTGTCTTAGTTTTCTTTCTTTCGTTCTTTCGTTCTTTTTTCTTTCTAGTTTTCTTTCTTTCTTCTTCATTTATCTTTCCTTTCTCTTTTTCTACATTCTTTTCTTTCTTTCGTTCTTTCTTTCTTCGTTTAGATGTCTTAATCTGTTTCTTATTTTTCCCTCCATTTTTATCTCCTTCTTTTTCTCTTAATCGCTTTGTTTTTTTTAATCCTTTATTTTTTTTTTATTTATTTTCCACTTTCTCACAATTTGCCGTTTCTTTTCTCCCCCCCCCCGCATTCATGCTCTTCCTTATTTTCTTCCACTTCTCTTTTTTTATTTTACCGTTTTCTTTTTCTTTTTCCATTCTTTAGTTCTTTCTTTCTTTCCTTTATTTGTATGTATTAATCTCTCTTTCTTTTATCTTTGTTTATAAATCTCTTTCAATTTCTTTCTCATATTTTCTCTTTACTTTCTTTAATTTTTTATCTCTATTTTATTTTATTTTTCTTTTTTTGTTTACTTTCCCGTTCCTGTACACAAGTGTATAAGTCTCTTGGCTAAGTCGTCAGGTCGTAATAATGGTTAACGTTCACTGGTTTTATTATCATTAAGTCAGCCGTTCCTGAGATACAATTTCAATGAGATACAATTTCAATTGGCTCTACTACTACTACTACTACTACTACTACTACTACTATTACTACTACAACTACAACAACAACAGCAACAACAACAACAACAACAACAAATGGCGGGAATAATTCGAGCTTTCTCCATCTGTGAGGCTTACGGCAACTGCTACTGTTGGTTTTAAAATAATAAGTTTATCAGCATGAACACCGTTTCCCTCACACACAACTATATATATATATATATATATATATATATATATATATATATATATATATATATATATATGTATATGTATATATATATAATATATATATATATTATATATATATATTATATATATATATATATATATATATATATATATATATATATATATATGTATGTATTTATTCATTTTTTACCCCAAACAAGGCACAATGTCACTTTGGAGTAGGGGGCTACTATCGGGGACATAATTTGCAGGGGCATTATGAAGGAAGATGAGTAGCAAGATGTTTGTTGACGTTACACTTGAACTTCTGCATGTCAGTACAGTTGGGAAAGCAGAATCCCGGCAGGGAGTTCCAAAGACTTGCAGTTCTGGGGAAGAAACTATTGGAGTAAAAGGCTTTCTTATACCTAGGGATCTCTACACTAAAGGGGTGTAAAGTTCGTCAGAGCATTCATCATCAAAGTACTCGTAGAACAGGCAGAGGGATGCAACATTTCGTCGATGGGACAGAGGCTGAAGCCTAGATGACAGTTCAGGACCTATCAGGCTGGCGACTCTCTTTTGAACCCTGTCCAGGAGTGAGAGACTAGCAGAAGATGCACCAGCCCAAATGTGACAACAGTACTCTATACGTGGGCGAATGGTGGCCTTATAGAGGTACAGGATACTTTCAGGCGTAAGTAATTTTCTAGCACGGTAGAGGGAGCCCACCTTCTTTGCAGCAGCCTTAGCAATGCTCTCAATGTACATATTCCAGTTCATGTTCCCTGTAAACGTTAGGCTGGGGAGTTTAAAAGAAGTACTTAGTTGTGTGTGTGACAAAAGTCTATATTCCAAAGTTTATAATGTTGACCATCTTATAATTTATTCCTGTGATTCAGTTGACATTTACAATTCTTTGAAATGGCGTAATAGAAACATACTATAATACCATAATGCCGCCGGTAAGGAGATCACGAAGACGTGAAACTAAATTCGGCGGCATTATGATAGTACATCTTGTTTGTTTCTCTTTTATAATGTGCTATTGCGTCATTGTTATGCATAATTATGATGTAATATATAATTTTAATTCTCTATCTCATCTATGGTGTATTATTATAGGGGCACTATACCATTTTATAGATGTACCACAGGTATGGTACACATTTCTTACTTAACCGGACCAGCGGTACAGTCGATAATGAAAAACAATATTGAATTCTATTATAGAAGGAGACTGTACCACTGATCCGGTTACGTAAGAAATGTGTGCCATACCTGTGGTACATCTATAAAAAGGTATTTACAGTTTCTCTTCCAATTTTCGGATTTTAATAATGTATCTTGTCCTTTAATCGTTTAAATTAAACATTTGCGGGCAATATGAATTGGAACAAATGCATAGAGGACATTGCAAAGGCTGCTGCGAAGAAGGTGGGTTCCCTCCATCGAACTAGAAGACTACTCATACCTGAGAGTATCCTGTACCTTTACGAGGCCACCATTCGCCCATGCATGGAGTATTGTTGTCACATTTGGGTGATGCATCTACCACTAGTCTCTCCCTCTTAGATAAAGTCCAAAAAAGAGTTGTCAATCAAATCAGTCCCACTTTATCAACTAAGCTCCAGCCTCTGTCTCATCGCCGCAATGTTGCATCGCTGTGCCTGTTTTACAAATATTTTAATGCAATGTGTTCTGGTGAATTTGTTTCACTTGTACCCCCTCGACGTACATATCCTCGACAAACTCGCTTAGCAATAAGATCTCACCCTTTCACTGTTGTTGTTCCTAAATGGAGTCAAAGATGGCTTCGTTCCTGGGTTCGAATCTCTCGACCGGCGTTAATCGTGACAGCGTACACTGATGATTCCCGAAAGGATGAAACACTAGTGTCTATAGGTATTTTATAATTATTATAGTAAATAATTATGCCTGCCTTTTTAAGAGACTCGTTTCTTATCATTAAGCACTTTTAGTTGAATTAAAGTCGGTCAATATCATATAATGATTAGATCACTCTGAAAGACGTTAAAAACATTTTAAAAAAATAAATGTTTAAAATTCAACGGCATTTCTTGCGGTTAACGGTAGCCGATTAGATTAGGTCCATGCTTAATGAAGCCAGGGATGGCTTCTGTCGCCGGGCTCGAATCTATCGACTGGTGTGAGTTGCGACACCCTGCACTGATGATTCCCGAATGGATGAAACACTAGTGTCTGTAGGTATTGAATAACTATTATAGTAAATAATTATATATATATATATAATTATTTAAAGAGTGTAGCCATCATCAATTGAAGGTTTTTCAGATTTTTATCATTTTTTTATATTTTTAAATATTTTTATTTCGAGTCTTGTTTTGCTTTCTTCAGATATTTTTTATAAAAAAGGTTTTTAAAAGTTTGTGGAATGTCCTTTTGGAGAACATTTTATTTCTGCTAGCACGATCGTGCTTCTGAGAAAAATGCCAATATGAGACTTCATGTCTCCAGTGGGGCAGGTCAAGAGTTTAGTCGGTAAGAGTTAAGTACATTTGGTGGGTGAAAGGTATTAAGTCTATTTGATGAATATTTGTATGAGTTTTTCCTTTTTGAAAAAGAAATACTTACGAATTGGGATTGTTTTTTTTATTAACAATCAATTTGTGAAGTATGGGTGGGCAGCATTGCTAAAAATAACAGAAAGGATGTGCGTCCTTGCCTCCGTATTCTATTTAATTAGTAATAAATAGTTGTTTTAGCTCTGTAGGTATTTTACAAATGTTTTATTTCGAATTCCAAAGAAAAACATGGATAAACAAACTTCGTCAATATTTTCAGAATATTACTAAATTTGGAAAAAATTAACCAATAATATTGTTGGTGTTTTTTTTTTTTTTGAAATAGGATTTAGCTAAAGTTAAATATCTTAATAACTAAAAATAAAATCCTAATTGTATACATTGAAAACTATTTCAATTAAATAAGCACTTCCTTTTTTATTACAACAAAAGAGGAATGCTTAAATTAATTAATGTTTTTTACTAGCAGGACCTGTTAACCGGCGGTTTTCTCTTTGTCGTTTGTTTTGAAGGTGGTGTCTGTTACGAAACTTTCACTTTAAGGGAATAATTAGTTTTTGTTTTTTAAATAACTAAATGTTTTTTTTTATTCAATATCTTAAGATTTTACTAATTATTATCGCAAATTAATGTTTATCTTTCAACAGCTTTTTACAATTATTTTAACTTTCAATTTTAGCTGAATTTTCCAGTTTTCGGCACCGTCTT
>NC_136518.1:48764964-48822464 GCF_053919585.1 Euprymna scolopes
ACATTAAAAAAAAAGAAAAATGGCCCAGCCGCTTTCGAGTCCATAGGTAACGAATTCACACCTACCCACAAATATAGTTCCTTATATATATATATATATATATATATATATATATATATATATATATATATATATATATATATATACACTCCTATAAATTGGAGTTTTTTGTGTGTTGATATTCATATCAAAACCCCCTTTTTCTATTTATTTAAAAAGAAAACACAAAATTGTTAATATGGGTCGTGGAATTGCATTCATCTGCAAAAGATCTAGCTAATTTGCATATTCTTTTAAACATTCATTTTAATTAATTCCCTATTAATTTTTTCGGTTTTCTTATAGGATGATGATCTTTAGTTAATTATTACGTGTAATTATATTCACGCAGATGATTTATACTTGCATAATATTTGGGTTAGAAGGTTATAGTAAACACACACCTCTTTCTATATATATTTATGTATGCTTATATATATTTGTTTAAAAATGCCTACCAAACTCCTCTGTCAGTTTCTTGTCTACAGACATGAAACTTAATATATAGGGTATTCGAACCCATGCGAAACTTTATGCTTGGGTTTTAGCCGGGGAAGTCGCAGTGTGAAAATTAAAAAAATGGAATTTGCTAGGCGAAGGTCGAACAACGGCATTACGAATATGCATACGTAACGTAATAGCTATTGGTTCATGTTTTAATTATTAACCTTGAAGCAAACACGTCTTCATAGCTCAGGCATTAACGCCAAAGGAAGAAGTAAATCGTAAGCTAAACATTTTGGGTTCAATTCTCAGTGTTGGCGCACGAGTCATGTTTTAAAAACTTATTAAATCATTACTATATATTGGATCCAATATAATATAATAATAAATACGAAATCTGCATTAATTAAAATATCATATTTAAGCGTATTTTACGACCGGGCAATGCCGGACGCCATCTTGGGTTGAGCATGTTGAAAAGTGATATACAAATTACCATTAGCGTATTAAGCGATGCTCTTTATGTAAACAAATTGAGCTTAGGTATTTGACAATGTCAAAACATTGTTAATTCACTGCCCGCATAGCAGCAGTCGCATAGCGCAACGGCTAGAAGCTCTGACTGTCGTTTGGGCTGTTGGGCTTTAATCCTGGCTTAATTTGCTTGTCTATGCGTACTAATTAACTGTGAAACAGCGAAACAGTACTGTATGTGGGTGACCATATAATATATATATATATATATATATATATATATATATATATATATATATATAAACTTAATGTCTGTCTGTGTGTTCGTGTGTTACTATGTGTTCTCTATAGAAAGAAAACTTTGATAACCTCTCGAATGTCTAAGTGCACTCCTAAAAGTGTCACCAGGACATAATTCCTTTAAAATTTCAAATATATCTTATTTTTTGTTTTAATTTATGTACTATGCACAACCCTTTTTTTTTCTAGGGAAGATAATGGAAGTGTTCCCATATCTTCAACTGTACTTTTAACTTAAACAAAGGAATTTCAGCGGAACTTCCGGTTAAACTTTAGATATATTTTAATTTGATAAAATTTACATCATGTGTATAAAATTCATCGAGGGAAGACAATTGTACTTTTAACTTAAACAAAGGAATGTCAGCGGAATTTCCGGTTAAACTTTAGATATATTTTAATTTGATAAAATTTACATCATGTGTATAAAATTCATCGAGGGAAGACAATTGTACTTTTAACTTAAACAAAGGAATGTCAGCGGAACTTCCGGTTAAACTTTAGATATATTTTAATTTGATAAAATTTATATCATGTGTATAAAATTCATCGAGGGAAGACAATTGAAGTTGTCTCAAATCACTAGGTAGCGAATATCTACGTACCCCACTTCTAAATCACTCACGGACACAGAACCCCCTTAAAACTTCAAATAAAACCCTTATCCCCGAATGGCTTCCGGGCCTTGATAAGAGGTGACCCCCCATGTAAAAAAAATAAAAATAAAAATAAATAAAAAATACGTATATGCGTTTATTTTTATGAGTGATATTTTAGAAATCGACTTAAATGTTCAACTTGTTTAGTTGAGAAACTATCAGACTGAAAACCTCGAGTGTGCTGTTTCGATTCGGCCTTCTAATTCTTTTTTTTTTTTTTACAAAGGAGTCACCTCTTATCAAGGCTCGGAGACCACTCGAGGATAAAGGTTAATGAGTGTACGGTAGTCATCGGGCACAATAATGTAGTAACCGTTAGTAGTGGCAATTTAGTAAATTGGATTACTTAAGGGGACGGTTCATCAAGAACTTGTTATGTTGTATCTTACAACGCCGACCAGGGGAGATGTGATCGGAGATTACGCAACTCTTGTCACAAAAAAAAAATCTACGCACAGGCACTCTTACAGTAGGTATCCATAGTTTGCTAAGACTGAAAGAAGCTATTATACATCTGTCTGTCTGTCTGTCTGTCTGTCTCTGTCTCCCCCCTCTCTCTCTCTCTCTCTATCTATCTATATCTATATATATATATTTATATATATATATATATATATATATGGATAGATAGATAGATAGATAGACGCAGAGTGGGTGAACGCAAATTTCTACAACGCAGTAGAATGGATTAAAATCTGAATAAAAATAAACTCCGCAAAATGCGTGCATCTGAGTTGAAATGCATAAACGCCCCTGCAAAGTAATCGGAGAACAATACGTTAAAAACATGTTTGCAAAAAAAAAAAAAAAAAAAATCGTATCTGAGTTGGCCGGGACAAAGAATTCTCTGCTCGTATAATAAAGGCAAATGTGTATTTATTTGTATACAAATAAATATATGTACGTACTCTAAAGGTGCCTGTGCTACAAGTCTACAGCGACGCTAGGGTTACGTAATATTAAACCGCGCCTCTATTAAACGGGCATTTCTTGTGTCCAGTTGCCAAGAGTCGAAGAATGACCGGAAACAATGTTTGGATAAGCAGGAAAAAAAAAGAGACTAATTTCGAAGTTCTATTTTTTTTTTTTAACTAGTTGCGCAAAAATATACAGGGAAATAGCAGATAGATTATACAAATATTCGAAATAATCAGGGAAATAACAGATATATTAACATTCAAAATAAACAGGGAAATTGCAGATATATTATAATAACATTCAGAATTAACAGGGAAACAGCAGATATATTATACTAACATTTTAAATTAACAGGGAAATAGCAGATATATTATACTAACATTCAAAATAAACAGGGAAATAGCAGATATATTATATTAACATCAAAATAAACAGGGAAACAGCAGATATATTATACTAACATTCAAAATAAACAGGGAAATAGCAGATATATTATACTAACATTCAAAATAAACAGGGAAACAGCAGATATATTATACTAACATTCAAATTAAGTAGGGTAATAGAAGATGCATTATACTAACATTCAAAATAAACAGGGAAATAGCAGATATATTATATTAACATTCAAAATAAACAGGGAAACAACAGATACATTATAATAACATTCAAAATAAACAGGGAAATAGCAGATATATTATACTAACATTCAAAATAAACAGGGAAACAACAGATACATTATAATAACATTAAAAATAAACAGGGAAATAGCAGATGCATTACATTAACATTAAAAATAAACAGGGAAATAGCAGATATATTATATTAACATTCAAAATAAACAGGGAAATAGCAGATATGTTATACTAACATTCAAAAAATTAACAGGGTAATAGAAGATACATTATACTAACATTAAAAAAAAACAGGGAAATAGCAGATACATTACATTAACATTCAAAATAAACAGTGAAATAGCAGATATATTATATTAACATTCAAAATAAACAGGGAAATAGCAGATATATTATATTAACATTCAAAATAAACAGGGAAATAACAGATATATTATACCAATATTCAAAATAAACAGGGAAATAGCAGATATATTGTACTAACATTCAAAATAAACAGGGTAATAGAAGATACATTATACTAACATAAAAAACAGGGGCAAAAGAACATTGTCTACTGAGAGGTGCTCGACTGGAGGAGTAAATTAAAGATTATTTCTTACAATGTGATTTTATTTTTTGTATTGAACTATGTAGCACAATATCACTTTCTGAACTTATGTTAGTACTTATTAATTAATCTTATTTTGCCTAGTTCTATATTTTAAATACAATGAACACTGTTTTCATAGAAATGTGAATAAATTCATATTTGTTGCATGTTATTAGTTTTTCTGTCCCCCAAAAAACTAATTTTTGGACCATCCAGAAAAAATATCAGCTTTAAAAAACATATTTGTTGATTTAACATATTTCGTTTTTCGTGGAATTTCCGCGGATCCCGTTAGTTCGTATTATCGTGATCGTTATGTTTTTTTTTTTATTCAGTGACACATTTCTTTCAGTTCTCTGAAAAATTCATAGGAAAACAAAATATCAATTTATTTTTAATATTCTTTGTTTTTGTTTTATTTGCTCATATACGTGACATTTCTGTCGATTAAAGCTTCCTCAGGGCAGCTTACGAGGGGTGATTTGGAAACGTTGAAACGCAAATATTCTTTTTTACTTATAAATTTTCCTCAAGCCACTTAACACAGTATACCCCGAGGAAGATCTCATTCACTGAACCGCAAGCTATATAAAGCATTAAAACAAGTTGAACAATTGGATTGTTTTTCTTGTGTGTGTGTGTGTGTGTGTGTATATATATATATATATATATATATATATATATATATACACACACACACACACACAAAGGGGCATTCCAAAAGGAATGCTTCTTATTTTTAATCATTACCTAAAAGTTGCATTACTCTGTTGCTAATATTGACGATATACACAGGGTGTCCGTAAAGTTACTATACAGTCTTACAAGTTACTATACAGACATCCTGTAATATATTAACTATTAATACAAATATAATACAATAAAACAATAAGAGTGTATAGTAACTTTACGGACACCCTGTATATATATATATATATATATATATATATATATATATATATATATATATATATATATATATATACTAGCAAAGATACCCGTGCTTCGCACGGAGCTTTGTTGCGCACTCGGGTACCAAAATCTGTGGGCACCTTTCCAGTAATTTGATGTTGTAAGAGCAACGATTGCATAAGGTGATTAACATTTTAACTACCTCTTGTAGTGACTGAAATTCAATCAGGAACTTCACAAAACATTTTCATCAAAAAGGAAGGTTACTTGATGTTACATAGTAAATTTTTCATTGAAGTAATTTTCAACTCTTGCTTAAATTTTATCTTGCACATTCAATACTAAAAACTTACCACAATCAGATCATGTCAGTTTTTCCTCATATCCATTTCTCGAACTTTTCACTGAAGAGCCTCAGGGTAAACTACATTTCTGCTGCTTTGATTTGGAGCCAGAATGTAGAGTTTTTCTGAACTTCCTGTCCGGCTGATGGAGACGTAGAACATACCGTGACTGAAGCAGTCTGATGTCAAGTCTACGCCAATGGTGTTAAATGTCTGACCTTGACTTTTGTTTATGCTCATTGCAAAACACACCTTCACAGGAAATTGGAGTCTCCGGAATTTAAATGGAAGTTCTGAGTCCGATGGAACTAAGGGGATCCTTGGCAGTAGAACGGTTTCGCCTTTGTAGGGACCACAGGAAATGGTGGCCTCAAGTACATTGGTGTGCAATCTGGTGATAACACATCTGGTTCCGTTTGTTGTTTTTGGCGGTTCCAAGGATCGAAGAATCATGATTGGCGATCCAATTTTGAGATTTAAAATGTGTGGAGGCATTCCAGATATCTCCAAAGAGTTTAAAAACTCCACAGGGTAGTGAACAGCTTCATATTCATTAGTAGCCGAATCAACTGACTTGTATTGCTTTGTGTCTCCTGGAAATTCATCCATTATTGAATTGTTCAAATGATTCACATTGCTGTTTAATGGCGAAATAATAGCCCTCTCAGCAAGCCAATCCGGTGATTTTCAATTGTTTTGCAGGTCTGGGTACACTTTGTCTTTCAGTTGCTTCTGATTACCGACACATTTACCAAGCGCAGTTGGAATCTTAATTGTGTCAGGTGAAGAAGTGATAGGAAACTGACCATTACCGATTTGGAGAAGCAATTTTGAGAAGTCTGCTGCAGCTGTGTTATCAGAGATATAGGCTCTCATATTAGTAGTCAGTCTCTTCACTATAACGTGCCTCCAGAGATAGGATTGTTTCAAACTTGCATTGACAATGTTAGCCCCTGTGCCATTTTTAACCACTGGGAGGATTTGACGGAAATCACCGCAAAATAAGGTTGGAATGCCACCCATGGGATTCTTGTTTCCTGTGATGTCTTGCAGTGTTCGGTCAATTGCTTCATAAGCACTCTTGTGCGTCATTGGGGCTTCGTCTACAATGATTGCAGAGGTGTCTCTAATTACATTTGCCAAGGCTGAGTTACCAGTAATTCTGTAAACTGGCTGATCCATTCGATGAGTATCCAAGGGTACTTTAAAAGTGCTGTGAAGAGTGCGGCCACCTTGTAGTAGAGTAGCAGCAATGCCACTGGATGCTGTTGCAAGCACAATCTTTCTCATGGATCTAATCTTTGCAAGGATCAAATTGATTACAAAAGTCTTGCCCGTACCACCTGGAGCATCAAGAAACATCATGTTTTTGTTCACTTCACCTTGTGCTTCCAACATTGCCATGAATGAATTGTAAACTTCTCTTTGAGAATCGGTCAGTTTTTCTTGCATATTTTCTGCTTGTAGGGAAAGTTCTTCAAGATTATAAGTAACTTCACGTTGATACTCTCTCGCGAGTCTTTCATCTCTCCCTTGCGTTGGTGCAGGTAATCCATAGCTTGCCAATGGTTGACCGCACATAAGGAGAACTTTTTCTTCAATTAGACAAAGAGTTTTATTGTAGATGTCCTCATTAAAATCTGCTTCTGGATTGTTAACTTCTTGCCTGTATCTGTGAAGAATGTCTTCAGATATTACATCACGAAAAGCCATCCAGATCTCAAGAGGATTTCTTGGCTCACAGGCTGTTAAAATTATCACAAATAGGCTTCGCAAATTTGAAGGTGATTGAGTGGCACTTGCCTCTCCTACTGCTTGATGCAAGTGATGGTCATTTTCTAGAAGGCCTTGAGCAAGGCACGCTGCTCTGTATGTTTCAAACACCTGACCATTGTATGCTCGCAAATTTTGAAATGAAGTTGGACCAGCAACCTCATTGAGCAACAGGCGTAAGAAATAACACTCCCCTGCTTTTGGACTAATCGTGTAGATTCTCCCAATGCATGGTGCCTTCCATACATCATCATTTTCAGTACCTTCAACTTGTACCCCACGCATTCTTCTCATCCATTTCTTTGTCGATTTGTTCCAAGTGTAAAACTCAGGGACTTCTACGTATTTGAGACCCCTTGCAAAGTCATCCTCATGGCAGAGTTGAAAAAATGCTGTCAAAGTTGTGGCAGGCGGTGGACCTTGGGCTCGTTCCAGAGCAGTATCAGCTGAGAACATGACATGCTGCCCATTTTCAAGATGAACAGAAAGTTGTACAATTGGGGGGAAATGTTCATGGATGGGATGTTCCAATATCCTCCAGGCCGCCTCTGAACTGCCGACATACCTTGCATTCTGGAACTGCTGGATCTCATCCACAATGTGACTTTGTACTTGGCCTTGTTGGTTAGCTGCTCCATCAGTTCTTTGTAGTTCAAACACTGCTTGATCACATCCTTTATTCACGTATTTGAGGACATATTTGATGCTTTGGATCGAGCTGCAAATTTCTACGTTAATGTGAGCGTTGAACTGCTGAAGGAGGACCTTGTTGTACGGAACAATCCACTGGTTTGTTATTTCTTGATTAACATACCGACCGTTTCTCTTCATCCTTATTGTACCAGTCTGGCCTCCATCTTCTGGTTTTCTTCGCCTGTACTTGGGGTAAGAGTCTTGGCCTTGCTCGGTACACTGAAGAAATTCTTTTGGGTATTTTTTGGAACATTTGTTGTCAATCATACATGGACAATTTGGATTAAATGGTCCACAAGGTCCATGCACCATATGTGCCATCACTTTAGCATGAAGATCAGGATCTTCCTCTTTGTCAGGGATCTCTGCATATCTGCAGAGATCCATTTTTTCTGGTAGAAGTTTGTCCTCTGGGGCCTGCCAGGTGAGGATGTGTGCATGTGGCAGTCCTCTTTTTTGATATTCAATACTGTACAGGAAAGCCCTCAACCTGCCAAATCCTCCCTTTTTAATAAATTCAAGTAACTTTTTTAGCTTCTGCCTGAAAACCCTGGCAACAATATCTGGACGATCCTGAGGGTCTTGCCCTTGAAGACAATTTTCTGTAATTTCTGTCCACTTTGGATTTGTTGTGAACGTGATGAAGAGGTCGGCTCGGCCCATTCGCCGAACATATGCCATGGCATCACTTTGACGCTCAAACATGTATCGAGGGCCTCCTGTATAAGTTGCCGGAAGTACAACTCGTTGACCAAACTGTTCTGGATTCCCATCCTCCCTAAGAATTGAATCTCTCAAGTTGCTATAATTGTCAGCTCTCAGGGTCTGTTGCTCACGCCTCAGAAACTGTAAACGTTCTGTTTCAATCTTGCAGTACACATCCACCAGCCATTGTTGAAATAGCCTTCGGTACCAGAGAAAATAGTTTCCAGGCCGAGTCATTAAATGGTACGAATAAAATTGCTGTTGGGTAACTTTTCGCCCATTGGATGCCTTCATGTAGATGTTGTAAGATGGAGAACCATAGGGGTACATTAACGGGTACATTAAAGTATCGTAGAGGGGATGTAGTTCGGAGATTCGTTTTAATGTATCATTTCTAAAATGCAAGACAATATCCCGGTTAGCTATTGGTTCATTCTCCATTAATATTCCAATCTCATACATTGTTGTTGGAGCATTGAATCGCCGTGGATGCTCTTCTTGCGGCCTTCGGTCTTCCCTTATGACAACTTTATGTTCTACCAAGTGTTCTTCTTCAATCCTCTCCTTTGTTGTTTTCAGCTGACAAATGAAGCTGTTGTTCTCATGTAAAAATTCAGTCAGACTTTGGAGAATGTCTCTATTGAGTCTACTGTCACGTCCCCGATTATGTAGTTCCTCTTCCAGACTATCCAAGAAGTAGACTTGAATAAACTTTGCTGTTTCATCTTCAGGTGGTAAAAGACTCCCAATCTGGTGGCAAACCTGGCCTCGAATTCTAAAAGAAGGATTCCACCCATGTACTGCCGCAATTTTGTGACCAAATGATGTCATTGCAAAACAATTGTTATAACTGCGTAGATTTTGCAGAAAATCTTTAGAGATGGGACCATTGCCGGAGAGCAAATCTTGAAGCAACTGAGGCAGTGGTGGAAAGCTATCAAGCACAACTTTGCCAGAAGAACAACAACAACCAGGGGTTTCTCCTTTAAATTTTACAGCTGAGCAATGTTGACATACTTTGTCCATTTTTCCTATATCAGCTGTAGTGAGAGAGTCATTTTTGTTGTAGAGCAATCCTTTTCTATTGCAGTGTTCTATTTCATGGTGTCTCAAAGCAGTCATTCGTTGTCTAGCTGCCTCGTTTTCTGTCAATTGCTGGGGCAAAGTCATACTCTCTCTCCATGCAGCCTCTCGTTGTTGCCCTTGGTATAGGCGAAAGCTTCGTTGGGTTTCCGATTCATTCTGATGTCGTTGAGCCACTCTCAACTGACCTTGTGTACGTCTACTTACCTCATATAATTCATTCGATCGTAATATTGCTTCTCTTTCCAGTGCATATCTTTGCCTTTCTTGAATTTCATCTTGTGATGAATTTAACCGCCTTACAGCATGTCTAGTTCTGTCAGCTTCACGTTGGGTTTCTCTTTCCAAATCTGACAGTCTTGCTCTCCTTTCTCTTTGACGTATCCTGTTAAGTTCTAGACGTCTTTCTCTATCTGAATTGTTTTCATTGGAGCGAATTGCAGCAACTCTTAGTCTATTAGCTTCCAATCTTTCCATTCTTTCTTCCTCACTTTCGTTTCTACTTCGTTTGGGTGGCATAATTTCGGTTTTAAACGGAATTGTTTAACGATATTAATTATTGTAAATTAATTAAGCGTAAAGGTAATGTATACTAACTGAAATGGACGAACTATAAATAATATTTCTGAATAGTACAATTATAAACAATTATATTGTACCTATTTACTATGCCTCCCCACGGGACAGAGTTAGACACCAGGGTCGTTTTTTTAACGTGGAGAAAAGGTACAAAAATAAAAATTGTCTCAGTCGTGAAGGATTTCTCCTCCACCGAAAGAGAACAAGAAAATGAAATGCAGCATCTGAAGAACAGATACTACACTTTGAGATATTAAATCTTTTATTCATGTTAAAAAATACAGTAAAATTAACGGTGAACAAAAAACTTAGGCACATGGCCAACTCAAAAGGGGGGAATTTTGGGGGTCGTTGGCCATCCTTGTCACTCCAGAACTAAACAAAGTCAAAAGTTTCTCCCAGCTAGTATCTTCTTTCACCATAATACCGCATTCACCCTTTCATATTGGGGGACGTCCTAGTAACTCCCAATTTTTAAAACATTTTTTATTGACGTGTAAAAACAAAAAAGATAACAATAAAATGGTAACAATAATTCATTTGTGTATCTTGACCAAAAGGAATGAATAAAAGCGACCTACGTGTGACTCATTACTTCCGGGTGTAAACGTTACAGTCTAAAAGTAATAATTAAAAAAAAAAAGTAAATGTAAAATAAATGTAATACCAACTTAGGTTAACTAAGTAAACAGTACAATTAAAACAGTTCTATTAAAACAAATAATTACTAAGATCTAGGTAATTGTTAGTCTCATTGTTATGGTTTTAAAGAAAAAAATGTGTAAAAAAAGTTCTGCTTTTGTGAGTACGTGTATTTCTTTTAAATTACATAACCTTTTATTTTATTATTTATATCTCTTTTAAATTTATATATTTTGTTAGTAAACTGGAAGAAATTCAGTTGAATAAAACCTTGTTCGTGTTCTTTACGTTAAACTCATATTTTTATAAAAGGTTCATCCGGTTTAAAGAAAGCACTAAGTTTAAATAAGACTGGAAATAACTAATTCAATATATAAATAGAAAAATGAAATAAATATAAGCTTTAAGTTTTAAGATAGTAATAATCAAAATGTAATAAATTATTTGTAGTTCAAATCTATGATAAGACAGGCTTTCGAAATAGGCTCGACCAGAAAGATTAAATTGGAACGAAATTATAATCTCCGTGCCATTTTCAAAACAACCCCACAAAAGTAACGATATCCTGCAGTTGGTTAAATGACAATGGTTGTAAGAAAAATGTAAAAGAAAATGCGCTTATCTGTTTATTTTGACCTGTTTTATTTAATTAAAAAAAAATTGGCTATAACTGGAAGAGAGCGTTATGTTTTGGGGGTTGTTTAAAAAATAGAATGGAAATAAAGTTAGTTCCGTTTTAATTGTCTTTAATTGCGGCAAGCGCTAACAAAATCGAAAAATCACTGTTTACATTCGAAATGTTAACTTTTATAGGTTTACAGGTTTGCTGACAAGGCTGGGGGTGTTTAATACAATTATTTTACTAAATTGATTTTTTTCATTTAAAAATAAAATTATTTCTTTTTTAATAAAGTTAATTGAAATTTCCATTACATTTTCAATACAATCCCAAAACATAAAGCTTTCCTCGCCAATGAATTGTTTTGATAATATACGTAAATCGAATATAAAATTAAATGAAAATATATTAAATAATTAAATGTTAAATAGATTTTGTAAATAGTACAGTTGAAATGATTAGAATATTTCCAATATGTAATAAGGTCGAGGTAATTAGTTAAAGAGATTTAATATAATGTGATATGCAAATGAGCATAAGTCATTCGATATGGGGGTGGTTGTAGACTAGTATATAAAGAAATTAGGCATTGATTCTTATGTCTCCTATAACAGAAACATCCTAAAATGGGTTCTAATGTTTCTCTACCAGGAGAGATCTACCCTCTTACCTCCTTTATATTTCGTTGATGATGGAGAGCTGTACACACAGACAGAAACACACGAACCCTATTACTTTATAAAAATATATATATATATATACTCGGGTTTTTTTATTCAAAAGTAATAGACTAATGAATTCAACGAGGTTGTTAGATAGGGCTCAATAAAAAGAGCTGATAATACTTGTTTATTGTTATATAAACATGTTTACATCCCGCTGCTACAAATAGCCACTTGTTTCAATCAAACAACAGATATCATCAGGCAGCGACTTTCTCTATTTTTTTCTCTATTTATTTTATTTCTCTATTTCTTTTTTCTCCTCCTCATATCTCCATCATATTTTTTTATTAGTTTTCTTTAGATTGTCCCTCCCTCTTTACATAATTAAAGTTCTGTGTTTTAAGTTTTTTTTAACTCCAACTTTTAAAGAGTTCCTACCCCCCAAAAATTCATTATTCATTGAACATTTGAATAGTCAAGTCGCTGCCTGATGATATCTGTTGTTTGATTGAAACAAATGGCTGTTTGTAGCAGCGGGATGTAAACATGTTTATATAACAATAAACACACACACACACACACACACACACACACACACACACACACACATACATATATATATATATATATATATATATATATATATATATATATATATATATATGACTTTATTTGACTTGATTTTTACCCAGGATATTATATATAGATCACCTATAAAACAGAAATCAATCACTCGTTACCTTTTCTAGACATACTTATTATAAAATCCAATAATAAACTACCCTAGTTCACCGCAAAACTACACACAAAAATGATTACATACATTTCTACATACACCATAATAACAAAATAAAAACGGGTATGATAATTGGTTTCTTTCTGCGTGCATTCAGAATTTGCAGTCCAGTATATCTGGACGAAGAATTCAAATACCTCACAACCTTGCAATATCACACATATTTTATATTAAATGCTAAGAAAAAAGTCACATACACTATATATATATATATATATATATATATATATATATATATATATATATATATATATATATATATAAAACTTTTGATGTATTCGACTATTATACATATATACATGCATACACATACATGTATACATACTAGTGTTGGGACGATTAATCGGAATCGGAATCGGGAATCGAAAAAATCGGAAGATTTGGAAGTATCGGAAAAATTGATGCCCATTTTCCGATGCACAAAACTATTCTTTTAATTGTCTTTTTTTTGTTTGATTTCGTTTAAACCAAAATCTTTTATTGTTGGTAATACTGATAAAATAAAAAAAATATTTATTGATTTGAAATTACCAGTAAAGCTAGAATGGAGAGATCAGCCTCCAGAAGGGTATTTTGATGTTTAGAAAAACATTTGCATATTTAATATGTGTTTTTACGAAAATCGGGGAAATAACAATGTTATAGTTAAATATTTAGAGATTTATAAAGAATCGGAACCGGAATCGGTAATTGTATCGGAATCGGAAAAATATTGGGATCGTCCCATCACTAATACATACATATATATTTTTCATAATATGTTATAAAGAGATATATGTTATGTATCAGTTTTCAGTATTTACTTCAATAGTGCTCAATACTAACATAGTACTTAAGGCACGCACGTGTTATGAAGGGCTCAGCTATTAATTCGAGACATTAAAAAGGGGCGCGTCAACGTGTACAAAACAGAACAATAGAACATGTATATATATATATATATATATATATATATATGTGTGTGTGTGTGTGTGTGTGTGTGATCAAGAGTGGAGGACTGCTTGAAATATAAAAATAAAATATTAAACATATAAAAACATGATTGAGATTGTCGGACTGACTTCCTCATCTTGGTTGTTAGAGTCACAACGTTTCGGCCGTTTTGCCCTCCGGCCTTCATCAGGTCCTAGTGACATATGGCCGAATGGTCCTAGACGTTTATCAAAGTTTACAGTTACCCAAAGGTGCTAAGTTCAATCCTGAACGAAGGCAGTGAAAAGTAACATTTAAAACAGAGAATCAGCAACTATCTCCAAGAGCCTAGCTGGAGTCCGAACACGTTACCCCCGTAATAATAATAAAGGGATGGGTTCGAGACTCTTAACAAACAGTTCTCCAGTTCGATACAAAAAAGCACCTGATGAAGGCCGGAGGGCAAAACGGCCGAAACGTTGTGACTCTAACAACCAAGATAAGGAAGTCAGTTTGACAATCTCAATAAATGAAGACACCTCATCTCAAAAATACAGACAATTACTATATAAAAACATCTTTTATGCTTTATAAAATATAGAATATATATATGCACACATGTGTGTGCGCGCTATTGAAAGATACATGAACTAAGCAGAACGAGACAAAAAAAAAAAAAAAAAAACGGAAACGAAAGAAAGGAAAAAGTGTTATTACCAAGTTCGAATTATTGACATTCCAAACGGATGAAGTTAAAAAAAAATATCTGACGGGAGGAATTAAATAGTTCAAATTCTCTGAATCCACCCTCCCCCCGCGACCCGCCACCATGTTGTTCGTGACGTAACCGAAACTAATCCGGCCTTCCTAAACCCTTTCCTCGAAGGACTAATCTTGTTGGGGTGGGGATATATTGAATCAACAATGCTATTACTTAACAACACGTTGTCAGAAAAAAGAATAATAAGAGTCTCTCTTAACAGTAACAGATCATGAAGTACTAATGAAAAATTCACTTTATTTTGTATGTACGAACGCAAATTCCGTCAAAATCCTATTCTTTTAAAAAATCGTTATAATTTAGAATTTGAAAACATTTCTCTTTTTCCTTCTATTATATATATATATATATATATATATATATATATATATATATATATATATATATATATATAAGTAAAAATGTGTGTGTGTGTGTGTGTGTGTGTGTGTGTGTACATTTCCCTACCAAATAACTCTGAATTTTCAGTCTTGAGACTCAAGATTTGCCATAAGAGGTTTTGAGATTTATGAAAATCTTCTTAATCAGTTTTCGGACAGAAATTTGGCTGTCAAGGGGTTAAAGTTCAACGATTTGTAAACTCTACCAAACTCCTCCGCCAATTTTGGGTCTAAACACTAAAATTTTAAATGTAGGTTACTTGGACATGGATCAAATTTTAATTTTATTTGAGCTCCCAAAATAAATGTTAAGGGGTTAAAATTGGGGTCCAAGTTAAAAAAAAAAAATGACCTCTGTGGTATCTACGAAATTACTTAGCTAATTTCTGGTCTAAACATTTGAAATTTTCCATAAGGAATATTCAGAGATAGGGCAAGCTTTTTAATCGGTTTGGGTCAAATATTTGAGCTACCAAGGGGTCAAATTTCCAAAGATTTGAACTTTGCGATGTCTAGCAAACTACTCAGTCAATCTTTGGTGTAAACATTTCAAATTTTTACATAACAGGTATTTAGACATGCGGTAAGCATTTTAATCAGTTTTTGGGCAAAAATTTGGCCGCCAAAAGGTCAAAGTTGAAAGAGTTGCCCTTTGCAGATTCTACCAAATTTCTCCGCCAATTTTGGATCTAAACACTTAAAATTTTAGATGTAGGTAACTTGGACATGGGTAAAACTTTGTATTTTGATTTGAGACCAAAATAATAAATGTTAAAGGGGTCAAAATTTGGGTTCTTTTATTCATTCGATAATTACAAATAAAACAATCGAGAAATAAGTAAAGTATTTCTGGGTATCGCCTCCTCATCAGCATAAGTTTATTCATTTACTTATTTCTCGATTGTTTTATTTGTAAATATTGAATGAAAAAAAGATATCGTTTCCGAAACGATCGTACATATAAACATGATTTTGTTCTTTTTCCTTCAATGAAAACTTGATTGATAATTTCACAATTATTAACACCTCACCCTTTTCTATTTATGTAGCTCTAGGTAATTACATCTATTGAGCTTATCATAACTGCAATACTCAGAGCACCTTTAAATATATTTAACTGAGGCTTTGTCATTTAGACCCAGTCTAACACTCTATAATATATATATATATATATATATATATATATATATATGTATGTATGTATGTATGTATGTATGTACATATATATATGTATATATATGTCAGGTCATGTCATATGCTACTGGTACCATGTAACTCAGTACTACCTGCCTCATGGTCGGGTCACCGGCGATTAAACTGGTTCCCCCACCAGACTTGTTTGGTGAGGAGGGCGGCTAGTCTCCCTGAAGGATTAAAAACAAGACCTTCCAAAGGGCGAATGAACTCTTTTTCTGAGTCAATGGCCAACTATCACCGTGTATATTTGTGTGTGTATGTGTATTGGGGTAGAGAGGGCTCCCGTAAGCCGTAAGCCGTGGTGAAGGCAACCTTTCTAGGAGAAGCAAATCTCTGATTTAAAAAACATAAAGCGGAATACCAGTACCCGCATTAAGCTGGTTTGCAGTTTAATTTGTTACTGGCTATCTTGCTCTTGCTTGTTGCTGGATCTCAACATTTTGAACCGAGAGAGAGACTTAGCTGTCGTACAAAGCTAAGACTCTGTAACATCATATTTGTATAGATACTCCCTCAGACATTTTGGCTCATGGATTTTAAATGTCTGAGGGAGTGGCACTCGTCTGACAAGACGTTGCAATCATCATCATATATATATGTATATATATATATATATATATATTTCACATATACATATTTCATAATTATTTATTTTTATCCCTCAGCTTTTTCTTTCTCCCCCTCTCCCTCTCCATATATATATATATATATATATATATATATATATATATATATATATATATAAAGATAAAATGTGTAGATGTGAGGACACTTCTCAACCGATATACTCAACAAACTTTTGATTACAAACTTGAAATTTGGTATATAGGGTATTCAGACATGTAGAAAACGTTTAATCGTTTCTCACCGAACAGAACCGCTGTAAAGGGGTCAAAGTTGAGAATTGGTACTCGAGATGATCGGATGTTTATGACAGCTTCCTTATTTTAAGAATAAGTAGGTTTGAAAATATTTTTTAAAGATCGTAGCAAGCTGGCCTAAATGGTTATCGTACTTGACTCACTGTCTTTAGGTTTTGGTTTCTATCTCAGCTCGAGTATGTTTTTTTACTTACAAGTAGTGAACTGTTTAGAAAAAAGCAACATAATACTTAGGCTTAGTTTCTTACAGTTTCTTTTACTTCATTTTTCAAAGAAATTTAACGTTACGTTTAATACCTACGGTATTTCTGTTTGTAATAAATATGAAATCTCCGTTAATTTAAATATAATATTCATGCGTATTTTACGACCGGGCAAGGCCGAGCTGCCTGCTAGTATAACTATAAAAGTGAGAATGTGTGTGTGTGTGTGAGGACAGTTATAAACCTATGTACTCAACGAATTTTTGATCTACCGACTTGAAATTTGGTATATAGGGTATTCAGACATGTAGTACACTTTTTAATCCGTTTTCATACTAAAAAGTCTTTTAAGTGGTCTAAATTGAAAACAATTAGTACGTGGGGGGGTAATCGGATATTTATATGTTTGCTAGCTATTTCAAGAATGCGCATGCGTTGCTCGTTCTCATGACAGATTCTTTATGTTAAAAATAAGTAGGTTTAAAAGCACTTTTTAAAGATTGTGTCAAGTTGGCCTAATGGTTAAAGTATTTTGCTCACTGTCGTTAGATTTTAGTTTCGATCTCAGCTTGAGTATATATATTTTACTGACAAGAGGCGAACCGTTTAGAAAAAAAACATAATACTCGCATGCATATATCTCAGTTTCTATATAAATTTACGACCTAGCAACGCCCAGTAGCTTGCTAGTATTTATATATATATATATATATATATATATATATATATATATATATATATATACATAAAACTGAACGTCTGTGTGTGTGTGTGTGTGTGTGTATGTGTGTGTGTCTGGTCACGAATAGGCTCCTATATGGTTGACTATTTAAAAAAAAACTGATTACATATAATGATAGAAGATGTATCGAGGATAAGGAATGGGTTTGTTTGATCTGGCAGAACGGTGGTTCATTAAAATTGTGGGATCTGCGTTCGCGCCTAGCCCCCTAAGTATGGAAATAAAATATGAAAAAAAAAAAAAAACGTTTACAAGGGTTTTTGATATAGATGTACATAATAATACTTTGATAAGTATGTTTTAACTTAAATAGGGATGGTATAATAAAATTGTGGGGGCTGCGTTCGCACATGGCCTCCATAGAATGGAAATAGGCACAAACTTTAATAAAGACTTTTCATATCTATCTGCGTAAGTATACTTTGATAATTATGTTTCAGTTTGAAGAAATATGGTATAATAAAATTATGGGGTGTTCGTTCGCACCTGACCTCCATAGAATGGAAATATGTCACAAAGTTTAACAAGGTTTTTTTTTAATATAGATCCACAAAATATTGTGATAAGTTTTTCAGTGTGAACAGGTATGGCATAATAAATTTTGAGGTTTATCTATTTTATTTTTACTTTCATCATATTTTGCTTTGGTTTTGATACCCCCAAATTTGAAGCTATCTCTTTACAACCCTTTCTTTTCATAACCTATCATACTTTCATAAATCAGAGTCCATTTTCTGTAGGCTGTTTTCGAACCCAGTCAACGACGGGTACTTTTGCTAGTATATATATATATATATATATATATATATATATATATATATATATATATATATATGTGTGTGTGTGTGTGTGTGTGTACGTGTGTGTGCGTGTGTGCATATATATATGTATATATATATATATATGATATTTTCTTTACTATTACGTAATATTTTCTTTACAATTTACATTAATTGTTGGTGTGGTTATTGGCAATATCCGAAGACACCATCGTCGTCCGAAGATGGGCTCTACCAAGGCTATGGACCATGCCAAGAAAGTAACAGAACTTATTAATATCTGCAAAAATTTTATTCTCAGCGTGGGTTAAAGACAATGGGCAAGTACTGCTCTGAATGGGAACGTGATTATTGTGCCCTAGGATCTTGAAGCGCAATGACAGGATGTTAAGATTCTATCCCAGGGTATCGCCATTGTATAGTCACCCCATAATATACCCCTCGGTGTACGATAGTGCTACATGGGTGTTAGTGTTTATTTACTTGCCTCCCCACAAGGACAAAGTCAGACACAATGTACGGTTTTAATATGGTGAGCATCCAGCGACCTCTAAAAGGGGTCACTCTGGATTGGAACAAAATAAAAATTTCGTAAGTCTAGAAGGATTTCTCTCTCATTGACCGAGGATAGAATAGATATGTATACCATTGTAATAGAGTGCGGACACCCATATGTAAATACAGAGACGTGTGCGAAAAAAAGTCTATAAAAAGAGCGTGTGCACAGACCGACAATCACGTTAGAGATGTCGATGACGTTCGAGAGGTCAGATACAACGTCACGGTTTACTCGGGAAAGTACCCCCCCCCAAAATGTCGTAGTTACAGCACATAAAAGTGAATTCGAGTTATTCTTTGTCGAGATTGCACACAACGTGTGGGTCCTGTGTGTAAACGTATGTACAACGTAACACCATCAGAATGGATGCTACACATTCTTCCTAACCTGTTGTTCTCGTAAAGCATTACAAACAGTGGAGCATAGTAGTATCGTGCGGAATTAATTATCACTATGCAGGTTTTATATTATGATTTTCTGTTAAAGTATGACGAAGTTACTGGCTCGTTGATACGATTCGGTAATCGAAACACGTGTAACTAAGCAGATATAACGGTAATTACAGGGTGACCAAAAAAACAAAAAACAACAAAAAAAGCTAAATGGAAAAAAGGTGAAAGACCCTAGTGTTTTGATGTGATGTTTTGAATATAATAAACTAGTTATGACCAAAGTTTCATTTCATTCGGACAAAACACTAAGAAACGGGGCCTAATTAGAGTTGGAGTCCGTTTTTTATATGGTGTTTTAATTGTGTAAAGTCGAATTAACTCAAAATAATGTATCGCTACTTGATGGCTGACTGTGACAGCTTCTGAACGTTTATATCTGAAATGCTCATATGCTCCATGTTTGAAAAGGATGTGTTCTTTATAGCATCCGACTTAACAGATTGCCTAACTGTCGGTATAGGCAGTTACATACGCTCCAAAAGTTCCATTGCCGCAGGCATCATTATTTCAATTGCTTTTAACAGAATAAATAATCTGAAACTAAAGTAGCCTTTAAGACTGTCAGCAACCACCGCGAACGCGTCATAGAAAACGCAAAAGAGTTTCTTGCTCTGCCCGTCGTCTAAAGTAGCTGACGACAGGCTTTGTTTCGTCTCACAAAAAGTGTTTTAGACAGATGCGTATCCTTAGTCCAAATTATCATCAACGAATCTGAGATAATTTTGTCAGCATCCGACAAAGCCAAGCTATTTGTTAATGACTTTGCATGAAACTCAACCCTTTGCAATTAAGACCGACTTCGCCCTGAATTTCGTCACAGAACTGAGCGACATCCATTTTGCCAGGCTTATCAAGAACTTTGATTCCAACAAAGCAACTGATCTAGACAACATTTAAATCACAATGCTGAAAAAGCTGCCACCGGAACTTGCAAAGCTGTTTAAACGTGTATTTAAGGTGAGATGTTTTTTAACAGTCTAGCTAGTATTTAAAAATATGGGACATCGATTTTCTGCATCCCAGTACAGACCAATCAGTGTTCTGAATGCCATGAGTAAATTGCTAGAGTCTGTGATAAATAGAGAAGTTGTCAACCACCTCAGCAAAATCAACCTACTCAGAGACAAACGATATGGTTTCCGTTCTGAGAGATCAACAGCTGATGTGCTGACGGTGATATAGTGTTATATCACCGTCAGCGCATCAGCTGTTGATCTCGCAGAACGGAAACCATTACTTGCACCATCAGGGAATCTCCTAACGCTGGCCTCATTTCTAGGGCAATAGCTTAAGATATATCAAAGGCGTTTGATAGGGTTTGACACAAAGGTCATTTTAACCAGACTTCCAGCTAGTGTATATCTGGAAATGCCATCTCAACCATCGAATTTATTCCTTCTCATAAGTTTAATTAAGTAGTCGATGATGGGCGAAAGTTCGTAGCTAATTGTATTAATGCTTGCGTGCCTCAAAGATCCATCTTGGGTTCAACTCTCTTCTTAGTTTTCATCACTGATTTCCTAAGTCATCTTCTACAGCTAGTCGACATTTATGCAAACGACACTAATATCCACGGCAACACTAAAAAAAAAGAAACGACAATTTTTCTGATTCGCTCTCTTCCGGCCAGCAAAGGGGGAATTAGAGCCTTTTCATTTAATGGCGAGTCCCGGAAAACACCGTATAACCCTGCCAGTTGGAAAGGAAAATGGTGGGGGCCGCCGAAGTAAGTTCATTTCCTTTGTAAAGGAAAATAAAAACGAAAATATGACACCATATTTTTGTGAAATAATATTGTTATGAAATAGGATTATTAGAAGTAGTTAATTGTTTTGGCTACCCTACCGGGGTTGAACCTGAACCGAGGGGGGGATCAAGAATAAAGCTCCCGAGTGCGTGAGACGATATTGAGAAGCCATTGTCAGTGGAAACTGCCTGATCATGATGTGGGGGAAGGGGTAGATGATTATCCAATCAAAACGAACCAAGGTGTGTCAGACTAGACGATGATTGGTTGACTAGGACGTCTGGCGTGGCCCTAGCTACCCCAACCCGTTATAGATAAGCCCGTGCAGAGCAGGAAAAGATCAGTTTTGAAGGAGTTCAGAAGGAGATTAAGTCGAGGCCTCGGAGGGATTTTGGAGAGAAACTGTCAACCGCTTCCTTCGCCCCCTTCGTTCAATAAGCACCAATCCCTAGCCCAACAAAAGCAAGAAATCGGTACTTGTAACCCGATCAAGGCAATTTGTATTCACCAGAGAAGAAACTTAAAATCGACAATTTATTTCTTTTTATTCAATTCTCTTGTGTAAAAAACCTACATTTTTAATTCTCTCTTTTGTAAATAATTCATTGTACAAAAACTGCAAACAACGTCGGCTATTGACATTATTGTTGAGACTCACAAGTGAACTTGAAGAATAACCAGTTAAATGATCTTTCTTTTCCAGCAGAAAAAAGCAGAGACCATCCACTACGCGGCTAGCGGCATATCGACCCTATTCTCGCAACAGACTTTTGGTGGGGGTCCTAGCCACATTGACTAGACTACACCGGGTCGTATCGTTACATAAACTCCGGACACGATTGGTTACAATATCTATAATGTCTATTATATATTATATCTAAAAGTCTTCGAAATGCCTTGGTATAAAGAGTCTCATTTATCCCCCAACTAAATGTTTGTATACCCTTATTGAACAAATGAACCATTGTATATTTACCAGTATGTAGTTTTTGTGACTTCATTTTCCATTCTTATTGTTTTCCTATATAAGCTCCAATGAAACTTTTTGAGCTTTATATGATCCCAATAAGTCTCCTCTTATAGAATTGAACTCACTCTCTTCTTCAAACTTCAGAAAGTTATATTATATCTATATATTAAGCCGATGGAAAAATGGTTTGATCATTTTACCGCCCCAGAAAGTATCGTTATTTTCATGGCAGGTGCTCGATCAAGCTTCTGTCTGTGGTCTCCACTCTCCACCTGTAAAACTTTCGTAACAATTTCTTTCACTTTCTCTCTATGCCTAAAACTAAACAAAAATCCCATGAGCAAAGTTTCTTCTTCTCTGGTGTAACACAATATCATGAGGTTACTGTCCAGCTTACTATAACATTGTATAATATAAACATGTTCGTATTGAACCATTAAACCCTACACAACACCATTATCATCACGGTTTTGTCTCACCGCCCACCTGACACTCATTAACCTTTATCCTCGAGTGGCCGTTGGGCTTGATAAGCAATGACGTCCCCTAGTAATAAAAAGAGCGTTTTGACTTCAGCATTTGTGACAGAAATGAGCCAGACCTACGCAGTTATTTAGATAAATGACGGATTTTTTTTTATTAGTGTTTTATGCGCTGACAAACATTCAACTAAAATATGTTTCAAATCTGTGACAAAACGTTTTACATAGCTATCTACAACTCTTCCCATCCACCCGAGTATTAATTTTTTTTACGATGTGTTAAAAATATTTGGAATAGTTTGCCAAACAGAAAGAAGTTTGTGTTTCTTGAAATATCAGACGCAAATGTATCGTTTGGGTCAGGACATTTTTCTCAGACTGACATGCACAAAGTCCACCCATGGAATCGATAGCAAAATTCACAATTCTTTCTACAATTTGATACAAATATACCGGATTTGTCTACGAATATTCACCAGTTTTTGATTTCTGTTATTTATATCATTCGGACTACTGTTCTTATCTCGAGTGTTATTTCCACAACGTTTCGACCGATGTAACTTTCGACCGTATTGTCGAATTCAGGAATCTTTTTTTTTTCTATGGAAAGGCATAAAGATGTAAGGAGCTAAAATATTACTCCAAGGCCAAAAACTTGTCAACGACAAGTGTTAGCTGGAATAAACTCTGATCTAGAAAACAGCAATTCTTCCCTCTTTGTCAGAAACGTGACTCATAGAATGTGAGAACTAAAGAACAAAACAATGTAAGCTAGACTAACGTGGCTGCCGAAAGTAAACCTAAGATCGAATTCCTACTCTTCTTAAATTATAATGTGGGATCGATTTAGTAAGGAACCCTTGAGATTCGAACCATATCGTCCGATCATATTTTCTTCATTTCCCCCCCCTTACATCTTCATAATTTTCCATCCTTTCAGTTTTTTTTCCAACTGAAAAACTAATGCGTTCCTTTAAACAATCAATTTTGAAAATATAATATTGTTGTTGTTTTCGTTTCTTTTTTGTTCTTTTTTTTTTTTTTTTTGCTTTGTTTAGATATCTTTCTGTCGACCTCTGAAATCTACATGGAATTTCGGATTTTTCGCAAGGATCAGTGGCGCATCGGAAAAATTATTAGGCTAAACTCAGTTAAAAATGAAACTTTTCTAGTGGCTGAAGGTCAAATTTTCAGTGCAGGCGATACTAAGAATATTGCTGCGAATTATTTAAGACGAGCGAAGAGGGGGGAGTGATTAGTAGCAGTAGTAGCCGAAAAACGCTCACATGCAAATTAGGAAGTGAGCGCGAGAAGAAAAAGGAATAAAAGGAGAAAAAAAATGCAGCACGTGCTTGACAGAAAGAAAGAAAGTCGACGTCGAAGAAAATGGACGTGCAAAATCAAGGACGAGAATGAGTCGGCTGTGGCCGGCATGCGGTCGGAGGAAGAAGAAAAATGTACACCGAGCGAGATAGACGATAACGAGAGAATTTTAAGTGGTGTCGAGACGGGAGCAATAAAGGGTAATAAAAAACTTCTGTTAAAAAGGAAAAATACTGATACGCTAAAATATGATATTTTAATTTGTCCAGATTTCGTATATATTATTACAGAGCCGTGATTTCAAAAGTAATAATAATAATAATAACAATAATAATAATAATAATAATAATAATAACAACAACAACAATAATAATAATAATAATAATAACAATAATAATAATAATAATAACAATAGCAATAATAATAATAACAATAACAATAATAATAATAATAACAATAACAATAATAATAATAAATATAACAATAATAATAATAATAATAATAATAAAGTATTTGGGTGCCATTAGCCAAAATCGAAACCGGCAGTGGAGCATTCGAAGCTGATGATGCTACCGCTGTACCAACATAACACGTTTATTAAAAGTTAAAAGTAAACTAAGATGAATGTATAAAACGTAAAAGGTTTTTTATTTTTATTTTATCCCATTTTTGACCCTTTAAAAACGATTTTAATCGGCTAAAGACCCATAAAAGAACAGCTCGTAAAAAATCCAATCATTTGAGGCCCCTATCGCTGCTCTCCGACTTTTAGTTTTCGAGGAAATAGAGTTTGAAAATATGGAGACATACATACATACATACATACATACATACATACAGACAGACAGACATATAGCCTTTTATATATTAGACAGAACGAAAGCTACATCCGTGGAAATTCTATGCAGATCCCGAGTTCAATATCAAGATTCCCGCGTTCGACAAAATACACCTGAAAAAGGTTGGACGTTATATCGGATGAAACGTTAATATGCCTGAAGAAGTTCAAAGGTTACATCGACCAAGATGTTGTTCGAATAATACTCGAGACGAGAACAGTTGTCTGAATAATCTAAACAATCCAAATTATTAATCCTTATCTTAAAAATTTCACAAACACAAGTCTTTGTTTTATCGGCCTTTAATGTTACGCGGCGATACTTTAATTATCGTTTCATCAGTAGTAAATATAGTCATGCATTTACACCCACATTCACCTGAACTTAATCCTCAATTTGTGTTTGATTATGGAAAAATTCTATGGTTTCCCCCTCGCCAAACTTTCACAAGAAACACTTGTCTAGCTAAAAACACTATCATTAATTTCCCCCACTCTTTATCCGTGCCTAAACCTAAACTTAGATTCCATGAACAGAGTTTCTTTCTTAGAACTGCACACCTATGGAACTCTCTTCCATTTGCCTGCTTTCCAGCTGACTACAATATGGTCGTCTTCAAGTCCAATGTAAACAAGTTCTTGATGAGCCTTTTCCCTTAAGTAATCTCATTTACCAAATTTCGACTACTAATCAATTACTACGTCACTGTCCCATTGGCCACTGTACACTTATTAACCCTTATCCTCGAGTGGCCTCCAGGCCTTGACAAGTGGTGACTCCTTTGTAAAAAAAGATGTTCACCACAGAAATGTCAAGGGTCATCAGATACTAAAATTAAGTCAGTGCTAAAACCTGTTTTTTTTTTTTAATTCAAAGAAGGCGTATTGCCACTTGGATGTAAGAGGCTACTATCTGGGGTCATGTCTAACAGGGCATTGTGGAAAGTGGAGTAGCAAGACGTCTGTTCACATTACATTTAAATTCTGCATGTCAATACTGTCAGGGAAGCAGAAAATAAAGAGGGAATTCCAAAATCTAACAGTCTGTGGGAAGAAACTATTAAAGTAGAAGGTATTCCTTCATATAGGTATTTCAACACTGAAGGAGGCAATTTTGCCGATTGTCGAGTTGATTTGGAGTATGTACGTCGTGCTATGTATTTATCGAAGCACATTCCATAAATGATTTGCTAAGATTTTATTATCTCCCTTGGCGGATGTAACGTAAAATATTCCCCTGAAAAATTCTTTTTATCTATAAGAGAGATAGACTATTTTTAAGGTCGGATTTTTTTTCCGATTTTCGATACTTATCGGATGGATTTCTGTACAAAACATATCTAAGAACACTACCAGACATTTAAATTAGGTTTGTGTGAAATTTGCCAAATATAGGCTCAGCCGTTTCAGAGGAAGAACCTCTCACACACCAAAGTGACTTTTATATAATAGTAGAGATGCTATAATAAAATGGACTTTATTCAAAAAACATGATAGTATTATATTATGTATGTATAAATTTATTGAAAAAACATGATAGTATTATATTATGTATGTATAAATTTATTGAAAAAACATGATAGTATTATATTATGTATGTATAAATTTATTGAAAAGATATTATAGTATATATACATATACTATAATAAAATGGACTTTATTTAAAAAACACATGATAGTATTATATTATGTATGTATAAATTTATTGAAAAAATATTATAGTATTATATTATGTATGTATAAATTTATTTAAAAAACATGATAGTATTATATTATGTATGCATAAATTTATTGAAAAAATATTATAGTATATATACATATACTATAATATTTTTTTCAATAAAGTTAACAATATACACTAGTGTTTCATGCTTGCGCAATCAGCAGAGGAAGAAGTGATAATTACTGCTGTTCGAATAACTCAAATCCTGTCGGCAAAGCCAACCTTGGCTTTGTCAGCTAGTGTTCTTCAACTAAGCTATCATGAATTAATATTTCAGTGAAGTAAATTAATGCCTATATAACATAATTCATATGAGCGCGTTAGAAAATATCAGCAGCAGTGAAGGATGGCTGGCTTGCGAAGTGATTAGTAGCAGTAGTAGCCGAAAAACGCTCACATGCAAATTAGGAAGTGAGCGCGAGAAGAAAAAGGAATAAAAAGAGAAAAAAAAAATGCAGCACGTGGTTGACAGAAAGAAAGAAAGTCGACGGCGAAGAAAATGGACGTGTAAAGTCAAGGACGAGAATGAGTCGGCTGTGGCTGGCATGCGGTCGGAGGAAGAAGAAAAATGTACACCGAGCGAGATAGACGATGGCGAGAGACTTTTAAGGTGTGTCGAGACGGGAGCAATAAAGAGTAATAAAAAACTTCTGTTAAAAAGGAAAAAATGCTGACCCGGATTTTTACTTATTTATTTCCTTTGTTCGAGCATAACGACAACGTTACACTTATATAGTTGTGTAAGCAGGCTTGTCATAATCGAGCGGCGATAATACTATTCGACAAACAGGAAGTTAGGATAATGCATGCAGTTTACTGCTTTACTCTCCATTCAATAAATACGGTTCGACTTTACTCTTCTTAAAAGGGGCTTATAACAAGAATATTTGTTAAAATAAATATTTATAATTTTAGGCTATGATAGCAGTGTAGTGTCTGTTCTAACGCAACACTTCGGTTTATTTGTCCTTCGTCAATGTAGGGAATACTTCTATGCTAAAGCAATTTTTATTTTTGCCTACGTCCAGAGTGCCCCTTTTTTGGGGAACTGAGTTTCACCCACATTAAAAACGATATTTGCTCTAGTTAGGAAGCAAATAAACATCAATATTAATATTTTTTTATACCGACAGATACTAATGTTTCATTAGTGTATGAATTACTGCATCATCATCATCATCATCATCATCATCATCATCATCATCATCATCACTACTACTACTACTACTACTACGACTACTACTACTACTACTACTACTGTATAGTAATAATAATAATAATAATATAGTGTATAATTATTGCTAATCGCTGGACTCAAAGATAATTGCCTCAAATATAAAGCTTAAGATTAAGGAGTTTAAAGAAGAACTAAAAATTCAGAGAATGTCGCTCTGTTGATATCTAATAATTATGGATTAAATTCATTAAAAATTCTGAAATATTTGAATTTTTAAGTGAGAGGTTTTGTCCATATTACATACCCTAAACCCCTTTAAAAATATTAAAAAAAAGCGAAGAAAAAAAAAACCCTGGAAATATTTATTAATTGATGTTTAATACCTATTGTTAAAAATCACAAAAATCTGGGATATCTGAATTTTTACGAAGAGCTTCCACTAGATTTTACTCCTTTGCATAAAACAAAATTAAACTAGATATAGGCCACATTTGGACTACTTAAGCCTAGCAATAGTGTTCTCAAATTAAAAATGATTTGTTAATTAGCTTAGGGGTATTCCTGTATATACAAATATACGTAACTTTGTAAAGATATTGGCCAGGCTCAACGTTGCTTAACTTCGTGATCTAACGGGAACTGGTGTGTCAACGTGATTATGGTCAGTACTAAAATGGATGACCATCTGCGAATTCCAGGTGCTGTATGTACTCTCCGCTTATCTCGGCATTGTTTCCAGTTGTCCTGGACTTCTACTTGCCACTGGACTCAAGCAGCGCCGAGGCAGGATAGATATGGTTAGAGATTGCGTAATTCTTGCCTTACATTTTTACGCTCAGCTACCCTTACAAGAGGTATCCATTTTCTTTCGAGACTTATAAAGATAGCGATTATCTAGATATATTTTTAGTATGAACCTAATAATTTACCCCGGAAATGAATCATGAACGTTCCTCCGTAACTTATTTACTATGAATATATATTTTTAGACTACTATTATGTAAAATTTAAGCATTGCAGACTGGTGAAACTTATTATAAACTTGAGCGTGAATTTCCGTCGAAAATTATATTTGAAACATAACCAGGCATCATAGCTCACCGAAACGATTGGACGTAACTTTTTTTTTTTAGTTGCGTCCAATAAATTACGCCTTCAACGATGAAAATGTTATTTATAGCAGAGGCGTGACATGCGGTGTGACATACAGAACTTTTCAAAGAGACGTTTAAAGGAAACGCAAATCCAAACCGCTTGTTAAAAAGCGTTTGTACGTTCTATTTCAGGATCAAACGTGATCAACTCATTGAATATGCTATGTCAAACTTTAGCGTGATTGACAGACAGGTTTAATTTATAGACACTTGGGCGTATTTAAAATGGATGCGTCCATCGATTTCTGTAAGAGGTAAGGTCTAGTTATGTTTCAAATATTATTTTAAGCGGAATTTCAGGGAAAATATGGAGAACAGAAAGTCGAGGTTAGGTTTTCTTTTCGGCAGATTCGTAACTCTTACTTACCTTTAGTCTTCACATTCCATCAGTGATTTTTCTGACAAAGGAGAAAGAATTGCTGTTTTCTGGATCGGAATATATCCGTCTAACACTTATCGTTGGCTAGTCTTTGATTTAAAAATGGTATTTTTTTTTTCAGTTCATTACATCAAGTGATTTTATGCCTTGTCTGGAGCGATTTTTTTTATAAAAAAGGTCAATTATGAATTTTTTTATGAAAATCGCTCCTGGCAAGACGATAATCTAGTACAGGGTGACCCCCCCCCCAAATAAAACAAAGGACATTCAATTGTTTTTATGAGTATTTTACAGTCAACGGAGAAAAAAAAGGCCAAAGACTCTAGTGTTTTGAATATAATAAAATAGTTATGACCAAAGTTTCATTTCATTCGGACAAAACACTAAGAAACGAGGCCTAATTAGAGTTGGGCCCGTTTTTTTTGGGGGGGGGTAACCCTGTATTAACTCTTTTTAAAAATGGAAATTGAACAGTTTTTGATCTAAAAATGGTATATTTTTTAGTTCTTTATATCAAGGAAATCGAATAGTTTTAGGTAAAAAAAAAAAAAAAAAAAATACCTTTCTTATATAATTTTCGTTTAGGCATAAAGAATAAGTCTGAGCTCCAATCTCTGATACACCCTCGCCAATCTTTCACGATAAACACTCGTCTAGCTGAAACCACTGTCAAAAATGTTCCCCACTCTTTATCTGTGCCAAAACCAAAACGTAGATTCCATAAACAAAGCTTTTTTCTTATAAGTGCACGCCTGTGGAACTCTTTTCCGTTTGCCTGTTTCCCACCTGACTACAACTTGGATGTCTTCAAGTCCAACATAAACAAATTCCTCATGAACCGCCCCCTTAAGTAGGACACTTTATCAAATCTCCAATACTAACGATTACTACGATACTATCCCATTGATTACTGTACACGCAATAACCCTTATCTTCGAGTGACTACCATGTAAACAAAAAGTAAAAATGTTAATAGTTATTTTAACTAAGCGAGTATTTGTGGCGAATGTTTTACAGAGGGGGTAGGAGGGACCATGGATAGAAGCCCAGTAGAGAGGGATATTTTAAACCTTCTAGACTTACAGATTGATGAAAAAAAAAATGCTAATTCAAATTTAGCGTGACTTTTCGCGTTTATTGTTATTTCAAACTTAAGCGTAACAGACCAGCTAAAATGCTATTTTAAATTGAGGCATGATTGACCATTGGTAGTTCCTCTTGTTGAGACGCAAACGCATGCCAACAAAAAAAAAAAAAATTCAGTCACTTAAAAATTCCTTTTCCAGAAGAACGCGGATCGATGAAGGGAATCCCATCATGTTGCGCGTGAAATTCTCCTGCAAAACCATGCGTGCCGTTGTGCAGCAGCGTGCCGTTTTTACCCCTTCATCCCCTGTTTTTTTCCTCAGCATCCCTGTCTTCGCCTTTTAAAAACCCACTGTTGCCTTAGCTGTTGCTGCCGTTGGAGGAGTCAATCAGCAATCGATGGCAGTCGAGACCCACCTCCCCCTCCCCCGCCATTATTGAGGTCGTCGTCGTCGTTTTTCGGCTTTCTTACTAGGTCGAAACTGCAGCAGTCGTTGTAGTGGCAGTTCGAAGAGCGGGGTTGGGAGTGGGGAAAGAAAGGGGATGGGGAAACCAACGTAAGCATTGGTAGTTGCAGCAAGCGTTGAGCCGGTTGTTATTCTGCGCGTACGGAGACTGTTGCTGCGCGTGTCACAACTATTCTATTATCAATTCTTTTTGTTGTTGTTGTTTTTTTTATTATTTGCCTTGCTTGGACATTGTTTAATTTCTTTCCGCCTGCAATTTTGAGATAGTTTTATTGCGGGGAAAACAAAACAACACAAAAAAAATGTCTTCACCTCGTCTTAAAAGAGAAGTGGATTCTGGTAAGTACGATTTTTATTCAGATTAAAAAAAAAGAAAAAAGATAAACAAACAAAGCGAATTATTTGAATCTTCGGATTACTCTTCTTATTTTGAATGTTATTTTCACAACATTTCGGTCGATGTAACCTCCGACTTTCTTCAGGTGCATCTTGTCGAACTCTGGAATTTGGGAATCTGCACAAAATTTCGAGCCGAACCCTTTATTTAATCCACGAGGGTAACATGCTCTGGTTCCGTCAGTCATGTCTGGGCAGAACTAAGTAATTCGTAATTATGTTTTTGAGTGTCGCCCACACTGCGAATTGAACTCTGAACCTCTAGAAGTCTTACTGTCTACAACTGAATTTTGCCAAATACTCTACCCACTAACGCTCAAGATGAAACCAGTAGTCCGAAGATTCCAAATATTACGAATAATCAATCCTATCTAAAAAAATTTAGAAACGTAATAAACAAAGCGGACTCTCGTTAAATTAAGCGCTCAGTTGATATTGTTGATGATGTAGTTTGTATGTTTTACGGCATATCTACTTTTTATTTGACCGGAACACAAGTATTATAAACGATTCATTAATTTGCTAGCTTCGTATTTTCTTACGGCATATCAACACTTTTGCTGACTTATTTTGTTCCAGGGCACAATATCTATTATAAACTATTCATTTCTTGGTTCAGTTAATATTTTTTACGTATTAACACTTTTTTTGTGGTTACGTAATTGCCAAACCCAATACCTATTATATAGTTTACTACATATCAACCCTATTTCTTTTTAGAAGTGGAGGGGGTAATTATATCGGCATATGATATCTATGACAAACGATCAATTAATTTGTCTCTATGTTTTACAAAGTACTAACACTTTGTGGGTTAATTAATACCGGCAAACAATATATGTTGCGAAGGATTCATTTATAAGCTAAATTTTGCATGCTTTACGGCATATCGACCCTTTGTACGGTTATGTAACTCCGGAACCTGTTGTAAACAATTACTTACCTCGATCTATATATTTCACGGCATATCAACCCTTTTGTAGTTAATTTATGCCAGTAAACAATATATACTACTAAAGGATTCATTTCGGGTCGAATTTTTATATTTTACGGCATATCAACATTTTTAAAAAGTTTTGTTATGTCTTAAACTGGAGGAGGGGTGATACTCTTGCAAAAATGATCATGGTATAATTCAATGCCAAGTACCGGATTTGAACCCGGCTCAACGGATTCCACAATCGGCGCGTATATTCATTCTAACACTCGTGCAACTCCGACACTGTTGAGAACGACACAGCCAATGAAGATAGCGCTTGAACAAAAACAAAAGGTACGGATATCTTGTCGGTTTTATATTATTCAAGATACGCATGCGCAATCCGTTCACAGCTAATTAGATTGTTTGTCTCCGCTTCTGACCAGCGCGCGCGAAAATATCGCTTTCTGTTTCCTCTAATGTGAGTTCAGTCCAACTTAAACACATTATTCCCTTTCTCTCCTCTTCTTCATCCTCCTCTCTCTTTCTCTCTAACGTATTCATCGTATTGAAGACTTTCAATCTATCTGTAGTAATAATTTTGCTCTCTCTCTCTCTCTCTCTCTCTCTCACACACACACACACACACACACAGGCACACAGAGGTACGTGTGGGTATATATATTAATATAGGTAAATGTAAATGTACGTATGTGTATGTATATATATATATATATATATATGCATACATATATGTATATATATATATACACATGTATACGCACACACACACACACACATATAAACAGAGTGATTTCCTAATATAATCGTAATAATGAGGGTCATAATAATTTGGTAATATTTATAAATATATATTTTTGCAAAGTAAGCTACACTTGCGTGTTTCATTCTGAGGTCTGCTTATGCATAGAGCACTGTTGAAATAAATACTTAAAAATATATGCATAATACAGTATTTTAAAATATTACACACACACACACACACACACACACACACACATATATACATTGAAAGTGGTGATTTACACACACACACACACAAACACACACATATATGTATATATATATATATATATATATATATATATATATATATATATATATATATATATATAAGTGTATCACCACTTTTCAATGCTTGAAGGTTAATTGAGTATAAGGGTTAGATAAATGCGTATATTCTTAAGAAAGTAATATATATATATATATATATATATATATATATATATATGTATATAATACCCAAATCATCTCGAAACAGAGTCGATTTAGTACACAAAGGAGCTTGCGCAGACAAAGGGTTCGATATTCTTCCTGTTTATATAAAATTAAATAATAAAGGCTCCTGATTATGTAAATACTGTACCGTGGGGAAATATGAAACTTTAATCAAAATAATATATGCAAAAGTGAGCTTGTCCGTCTGTCTGCGAAACGGTCTCTATCAGACTACTCTCGCCACTTTTGTCTTCAAGTTTGAAACTTGGTATATATATATATATATATATATATATATATATATATAGTTTTGACATGTAAATAATGTAACCCGTAAAAATAGCTATTTAGGGGTTAAAATTGAAGAAAAAGAAAATAGAACTAAACGTATTGCTTCTACACATGCGCAAATATACACTTATAACTGTACCAAAGTTATTTTTTTAAAAGTTTTTATATGCGTATGGATTTAATTCAGATAGCAGCGAATAATACTGGAGAGGTATATGTTTTGGTTTAGATTCTAGATCATGCCAGTCAAGCCATAGTTTTAGTTTTATTTAAACTTTTGAAATCACTACTAGAAATTGGATACAATATAATAATAGTCAAGAGAACGTTGGCTATATATAAATACGAAATCTGCATAGATTAAACTATCATATTTAATCGTATTTTACGACCGTAAAATACTGGTAACGCCAGGCGGTGTGCTAATATATATATATATATATATATATATATATATATATATATATATATATATATGCTAGCATATATAAGTGCGCGCGCGCGTGTGTGTGTGTGTAAGAGCGTGTAACATAGCAAGGGGGGGACGGCTTTGCATGGCTTTGCATGGCTTTGCTCGGTCGTAAAATACGCTTAAATATGATATTTTAAATCGTCCAGATTTCGTATATATTATTATAGAGTCGTGATTTCCAAAGTAAAAAAAAGTATTTGGTATTATCAACTAGAATCGAAACCAAAAGCAAAACTGTAACATTAAAGCTGGTGACGTTACCACTGTCCCAACGTGACACGTATATCAACTTATTAAACATTAACTAAGATGAATGCAGACAAATGTATAACGATTTTTTTCAATGTTTACCGATTTTTGACCCCTTAAAAACTATTTTAACTGGCTAGAGACCCATAAAAGAACAGTTCATAAAACCCAATCTTTTGAGGCCTTTAGAACTGCTCTGCAACTTGTAGTTCTAGATGAGATAGAGTTTGAAAATATAGAAACAGACAGACAGACAAACATATAGCCTTTTATATATTAGATATATATACATGTATCGATTTTCCGATGCCAAAGCGATTCTTTGAATTGTCTTTTTTATTTGATTTTGTTTAAAATGAAATCTTCATTGCTAGTAATAATGATAAAATAAAAAAAAAATATTTACTGATTTTAAACGACCAGTGATTCTAAAACCAATAGACCGTCCCCCACAAGTATATTTTTACTCTTGGGAAAATATTTGCACATTTAGCATGTGCGCTTTTACGATAATCAGAGAAAAAAATACAACTATATAGTTAAATAGTTAGAGATTTATAAAGAATCGGAATCGGTACTTGTATCGGAATCGGGAATTTAGTACGGAATCGGTAATTGTATCGGGATTGGGAAAAATATTGGAGTCGTCCCATCACTAATCCCTCTGTTTCTGTCTCTGTCTGTCTGTCTGTATGTCTGTCTGTCCGTCTCTCTTCTCTCTCTCTCTCTCTCTCTCTCTCTCTCTCTCTCTCTCTATATATATATATATATATATATATATATATATATGTATATATATATATATATATATATTGGACTCTCCCGTCGATTTCGACGCATGAGTTTCCTCCACAACAAATAAGTTGCTCGGATATCCACACAGATGATTTGTTTATAGTGGTGAAGGCTTTGTGTAGGACCAACCACACTTTTTTGGTATTACTGCTAACCTTTGTCGGTGCAGATGACTGTCACAGGACAGAGTATGCAGTAGACCTCAGGTTTTTACATGAGAGTTTCCTTCTCCTAGATGCATGTCTGAACGGAGACTGGGAGTGCATCTCTCCCAGTGAATTAATGCGCCGCCAGATACCAACCTGATAATTTTTACGACTCTCTCTCTTTCTCTCTCACTCTATCTCTCTCTCTCTCTCTCTATATATATATATATATGTGTGTGTGTATGTGTGTATGTGTGTGTGTGTATGTGTGTGTGCGTGTGTGTGTGTGCGTGTGTGTAATTCCTGATTCCGTTATAAATAAACTAAACCGAAATAGAATGTTCGATGATTTAATAAAAAGAACGTAATATTTACGCACTTATAATATTAGCAAAGTTAAGACCAACATGGTATCCCAACTTTTAAAATGGGAGTCTGTTGGAGGTGTCTTACTCTGGCAAAAGAAATGCTGGGTTCACTTTGAGTATTAAGCATAGGAAGCTGACGGATTATGAAATTTCAGTTCAACCGAAAGTACCACTCTACGATCAATATCCGCTCCTCGTTTGTGTAACGACTCAGTTTCTTTGGGGGACATCCTGTATAAATCGCCTTCCCGTTATCATCAACCATTCTTTTTACCTGAGCTTTATAAGACTGTAAAAACTTAGCATGGCATTGTGAGGATGACACTAGAGACGAGAACAGCATTTCCAATAGTCCAAATAATACGAATTATTAAATCCTCATCTAGAAAAAAAAAATCAGTAATATTGTCTTTTCTTTATCTCAAGATATGCCTGTTCAGCCGTTATTATACTTTCAATGACGGATGACTTAACGGATCGTTGCTTCCCACGTAAAACGTGCCTTGCATATGTTTTACTATTTGCTTGACCCCCCACCCCCATCATATTCACTTTTAGCTATCCTTTTGTGTATATATTCGTTGTTTTGTAGCACTCCGTAGCTAACGTACACACACCTGTTCTCGCCGAAGTTAAGCAACGTTCAGCTTACTCATTAGCAGATGAGTGACCATTTGGGAATATCAGGCGCTATATGTAGATGGATGTCGACCCCCTCCCCCAACACCGTCATCTCCCCTAACCGGCTTATAAACCGGTTCTGAACTTGATATTTCCTTGAAACTTCTTTCTTAGCGGCGGTAACCGTAGGCTGGAGTATGAAATTCACAAACGGTCCCAGGTCGCATATATATATCCTCGTAAGACGAGATGACGACGTTAGTTTTTTTTTTGCAACTCTTGCAGTGGTGGTGGTGTCTATGTCCTCCTGCATACAGTACTTGGCATTTCCAAATTGGTCACCCATCTGGTACTGACCGGGCTCAACTTCGGTGATTTAACAAGAATCAGTGTATCAACATGATTATGCCGTATATACAATAACATAGTATAACAATAACAAATGAAAAATGGCTTGTCAGAATTAAAATTCGATTTTGTCAGCTTAAACGCTATTTAGGTCTTATTGGTAAATCCGACTAGGTTACTTTGTATATTAAATAAAAGTCTATTAGTGATGGGGCGATTACAATTTGTGTCTCGATTCCGATACAATTACCGATACTGATTTAGATTCAAATTTTAAAATTTTTAGTCATTTTCGGATTGACGTAAAATCCCGTATAATGTGTGCACATATTTTCGTAAAAGTAAAAAAAAATATATTTTGGGGTGTGAGTGTACATATTACACGAATAGATCTTTTTTTTCTCTCCAAAGTTTTCTCCCTAATTGATTGAAATTAGTGAGGAAAATAAAGATTTATTTCTCTTTTAAAATAAACAGCTACACTATCCTCGAGTATCTATGGCCTCTCTGTACAGGGGTTTGTCAGAATAACCTAGCATGAGGTTACTTTTCCCTAGAAGTAAACCCTGACCAAATATTCCAAATCACATAGTATTCGTAGTCCAAATAAGACCTGCCCTTCTATGGCTAACTCACTGTAGCTTCTTTAAGCACGAAGCTGGATACTCCACCGGGCTAGATAAATTCTTGTCCTGGAATCCAGTAAGACCAAGAGACCAAAAGAAAAGATATACTACAACATATGAAAATGGTTAATTGGGGAGTGTTTGAGAGATAAAGAACTTTATTAGAACAGTAGAATATCTATGCATCTCATATAGAGTTCAAGTGTTAGACCCAGCTAGTGGGCCCTTTGATTTCTGAGAACTTCGACTGAAGTAAAAACAAAAAACAAAACAGGACTATTTCAGCACATTTTGAATAGACATTTTTGCGATATAGTCATTTAATATACAACATGTGGTGATCTGGCGTTCACGTCACCGACACACTTAACCTCCCACATCTGGTGTCATACCTTCTAAGAAAATACTGAAGTGTATGTCTCACAAAATTAAATTGAACTATTACATTTATTGGGTTAACAAGTATGCAGTTATAAGTTCATAAATTAAATTATGCGAAGTTCAGGTGGAACGATAAAAGTTTCGCCATAAAGAAAACAACACTACAAGTTTATTTTAAAACTTTTATTGAAAAAATCAATTCAGATAACTTGATTATGTAGTAGAGCGGACATCTATTCAATGTAGCTGCCTTCAGTCTCAATCACCGTCTCGATACGGGCCCGGAACTGGGAGCATGCCTTTTCCACTAACGCTAGCGGGAACTCGGCTAATACTCGGCGGATGACGGCGATCAGGCTGACTTTGGTGTTGTAAGAGGTCATGTTGGTGATGTTCTCGATGTATGATCAAATGAAGTAGTCCAGCGAGTTCAGGTCGGGACAGGGGGAGGGCCAGTGAGAGAAGGGTGCACTCTTTCTGAAGCCAAGGACTTGTGGGACGGCGCAGAGTCCTGCTGCCACACCCAGTGTCTGCCAGCGGTCACATGATTGCAGCAAGGGATCACGACATTCTTCAGCACATTGGTGTTGACTTTCAAGCCAAATTCGAAAATGTGAGGTGGCATGATGTGACCCTTACTTGAAACCACACCAAAGACCATAACTGTGGCCGGAAACTTTGTTTTCATTTCACTGGGCACATCCCTGTTACTCGTGGCAATCCAACGATGCATTTTGAGGGTGCTGGCAATGATTCTGTTGTCATAACTTAGATCGGTAGGGAGCATGAGTTGTACAGCGGTGCATCTCCGATCTCGATCGTTGAGCATTGTGTCATTTTCAGACATGATAGAAGGCTCCTAACGCTATTGGGATTTGTAAACAACTCGCCGACAGGTTCGCAAAAGAAAAAGAAAACCGGGTTTCATCGAACGGAAATGGAATCATGTCGCCTTTTCTAGAGTGATAATTTTATCGTTCCATCCTGTACAACTAAACTGAAAACTAATTCTGTCTGACAATTCTAAAATGTTCAGGGTGTCAATTTTACATGGGCAGACATTTTTCTTTACAAATTTTGCTGAAAATCACTTACGAAAATTATATATTTTTATATTTTTTGATTCAGCAAGAGACTTTTAGATTATAAAAAAATATGTAACACGTTCTTGTGTAATTTTAATAAGGGAGTCACGGTGTTTTTTTTTAGTTCGCTATGTTATTTTAATGTATATTGACTACCGACACACGAGAATGTCATATAATACCAACTAGGAATCAATTTAATAATATCACTTGGGGTCAATTAACGTGTAACTTACATAACAAACTAAACTCTTCCTTCTCTCCAAATATCAAACAGGTAAATATTTATGTTCGCATTTGTAATATCAGTAAAAGTCAGCGATTTTCTTTTTTTTATTCAATTTTCACCCCAAACAAGGCACAGTGCCACTTTGAAATAGGGGGCTACTATCAGGGACATAATTTGCGGCGACATTATGAAGGGAGATGAGTAGAAAGATGTTTGTTCACATTACACTTGAACTTCTGCATATCAGTACAGTTAGGAAAGCAGAATCCCGGAAGGGAGTTCCAAAAACTTGCAGTTCTGGGGAAGAAACTATTGGAGTAAAAGGCTTTCTTGCACCTAGGGATCTTGTAAAGGGGTGGGACTTAGTTGCTTGTCGGGTTTGTCGGGGGTAGTTACATCGAGGAGGTAGAAGTGTTTGCAGTTCGTCAGAGCATTCACCATTAAAGTATTTGTAGAACAGGCAGAGGGATGCAACATCTCGTCGATAGGACATAGGCTGAAGCCTAGATGACAGTTCAGGACCTATCAGGTTGACGACTCTCTTTTGAACCCTGTCCAGGAGTGAGAGACAGGCAGCAGATGCACCAGCCCAAATGTGACAACAGTACTCCATACATGGACGAATGGTGGCCTTGTAGAGGTACAGGATACTTTTAGGAGTAAGTAAAGTCGGACAATTCTAAAGTCAGTAAATATGATTTAAAAAATTGCAATTGAACTATATTAATGATTTAAATTGCAATTGAACTATATTAATGATTTAAAGTTAAACTGTAAATCGTAATAATTTTAAAACTCTGTGGACCGTCCGGACGGCCTTGCTTGCTTGAACCTTGTAATAAACGATTTTACCGAAAATTCTTCAGAAGTTTTCGTTTTGGTTTTGATTCTAGCTTTTCAAGACTCAAAGCTTTTTTGAAAAAAAAAAAAATGTTGAAATTACTACTATATATTGGGTATAGTATAATACTTAATAATAAATAGAGAATTGACACTATAATAATATAAATATATATATATATATATATATATATACGAAAACTGCGCCTCTGTTAGTACAATAATAATAACAACTAGCGGGACCTGTGGAAATTCCACAGGGGACTCACTCATATGTAATATATTGATGTTGGCATTCTGTAGATGTTCAATGTAAATGGAGACGATCTGATATTAGTGTAGTCTTTTTGTTAAAACTACAAAAGTATTTATCCAAGCTAACAGGGACGCCCAGCGTAGCCAGGTCGTAAAGTACGCTTAAGTATGATATTTTAATTCTTGCATATTTCGTATATATTATTATAGAGTTAATGTTCTATCTATTTTTGTATATTATAAAGTTGCGATTTCAAAATTAAAAGCTATATCTATATGACTTGGATACGTTAGCTTGAATCGAAATCGAGTCCCAAACTTATTAGTATATCATGTTATTTTTGAGAAGGAAAACCGAGAATTAATAAAATGGTAATCAACGTTTCGTCCCTATTTCAGGGGACATCCTCATGATTTCGTAGGAAAAATGTAGAAGAAAAACGATCAAAGACAACATGTGAGTGAAAAAAAAAAAAATCCTAAAATCCTTCCCATTCCAGGCCGAAACTATAAATGTGCGTCTTTTTTTGTTTTTTTAATTCATATACATGCACATTTAATTTTTTTATTTATTTTTATCTTGTTTATTTTGTTTAAATTATATGAGGAGAGACGGTTAAGGACATATATATTGAAGCACATTTATAGTTTCGGTTCAGAATGGGAAAGACTTTAGGATTTTTTCCTTTTTCACTCGCACGTGGTCTGTGATCGTTTTCTTTTACATTTTTCCAACGAAATCTTGAGGAGGTCCCCTGAAATAGGTACGTAACGTTGATTACCATTTTATTTATTCTCGGGGTTTCCTTCTCAAATAACACACACACACACACACACACACACACACCCACACACACACACACACACACACACACACACACACACACATATAAATTTAGTTCTATAATCGAAACCGAAACCAAAACTTATGAAGAATTCTTTATTTATTTATAAAGAAATAGATTAGTAAAGTGCCATCAGCTACCAGCGAGAAGTCAATGGCAAGCAGTTGTTGCGATAACGCAAATTTATTTGCAAATGCTATCGAAAGAGATGGAGAGTATTGGAAATCTGGGAAGACTTTTTGTCACTCAGCTTCCAGAGAACATCACAAGTTGTTTTCAAAGAGAGATCTTTGATAACCTGTGTGAAAGCTCCTTGTGTGCCAATAATAATGATAATAATAATAATAATAATAATAATAATAATAATGATAATAATAATAATAATAATAATAATAATAATAATAATAATAATGATAATAATGATAATAATAATAATAATGATAATAATAATAATAATAATAATGATAATAATAATAATAATAATAATGATAATAATAATAATAATAATGATAATAATAATAATAATAATAATAATAATAATAATAATGATAATAATAATAATAATAATAATAATAATAATAAAAACAACAACAACAACAACAACAATAATAATAATAATAATAATAATAATAACAATAATAATAATAATAATAATAATAATGGTGTAAAAAATGAAAAAAAAAAACAAAAAAAAAACGCAAAGTCAATCGCTCGGTTAAATCCATTTTTTTTTATCAACGTTCAAAAATCAGCTCATGCACATCTATTGGATAAATCAATTTCATATTTTGTTGCGTAGCATCTATTTTGTTCCACTGCTTCTAGTCGCTTTCTATAGTTGACCACAGGTTTTTCACACTGATCCCCCGTTACTATACCCCTTATTATTCCTTGTATAATTCCTTTAATTGCTTCATATTTTGTGGATATCGTTTATGAACTTTGACCTTCAATGTGTTCCAAAAATTGTCATTTGGATTCAAGTCAGAAGACTGAGAATATTAATACCATAGCAAGTGCTCGTCTGAGTTCCAATCTATGGTCCCCCCCCTCATCAGACTTTCACGAAAAACACTCGTCTAGCTGGAACCACTATCAATAATTTACCCCACTCTTTATCTGTACCTAAACCTAAACGTAGATTCCATGAACAAAGCCGGTTGAACTCTCTTCCGTTTGCCTGCTTTACAGCCGACTGCAATTTGGTCGTTTTCAAGTCCAACGTAAACAAATTCTTGATGAACCGTCTCTTTAATTAATCCATGTTACCAAATTTCCACTACTAACGATTACTACAATGTTATCCCATTGACTATTGTACACCCATTAACCTTTATCCTCGAGTGGCCTCCGGGCCTTGATAAGTGGTGACTACTATGTATAAAAAACAAAAACAAAAATAAAAAACAAACAAACCAGCAAACGAAAAAAACAAAAACAAAAAAAAAACAACATTATTTTCAAACCATTCCTTGTAAGTTTTGCGGTATGTTTGGGATCATTGTCGTGTTGAAGCACAAAATTCCGACCATACCCTAAAGAGGTCGTAGATTTCTGAATATTATTCTCTGGAATCTCCCTGTATGTCCTACCATCCATTCTCCTATGGGTAACTTGTAATTCACTAGTGTACTTGGATGAAAAGCATCCCATAACGACGCTCAAACTTAACTATGGGGATGGTATTATGTTTATTGAAAGCAGTGACATTTTCTTTTATCTAATATTTGTCGCTGTATCCATTCAGAATTGTTCAACTTCCGTTTAATCCGACCAAATTACCCTTTTCCCCAAACTATATACCTTTTTTTTCATAAGCTTCGACAAACTTTAATCAGTCTTTGATATGTTTGTTTTTCAGTAAAGGCACTTCTCTTTAGGATCTTGAATGAAAGCCTGCACGATATAGAACTCTGCAAATGGTATCTTTACTTACATTAATTCTAGCACCCTTAACACCAGTTTTAATTTCAAAACGTGTAATAAAGAGTGTGTATTTCTCTTGATCCACCTTGAAGTATTCTCATTTATTTTTCACGGTCTTCCATTTCTTGGAAGGTTTGTTGTACTGTCGCCATATTTCTTATACATCTTGATAGTCTTTCCTACTGTACTTAGTCTTAGATTAATTCCTTTGCTAATCTTTTCGGTAACCTTGACCTTTGTGAAGTTCAATGATTCTATCTCGCAGATCTTTGGATAATTCTTTAGGGTTTGCCATTTTAAATATTTGAATTACAAAATGAACATCAAAGACTCAGATGATTAATAGCACTATCTTATGAATAATTGTGTCCTTCTCTGATTGGTGAGATATAACATACATAAAATACCAAGTTTCGATTGGACATTTGAAAAAAGTTTCATGCATCCAATAATTTTGCATATGGTAATTTTGAACTTTGTTAAAAAAATAGATTAAACTAGGAGTTTTTAATTGTCTTTCCACATACAACTAAGAACAACTTTACGAGATATTACTAACCAAATATCAGGCAAACTGGTGAACATAAATTCGAGATATAATAGAAAATAACATGTGTCCAATACTTATGTGTGTCACTGTAAATGGCTGTTGTTTATTCTTACGTATCTGCGTGCGTCCACCTAAAATTCAGAAACTACACAAGACACGCCAAAAAGATGATATGAGCTGATATGTTCTTTTCTATACTTTCTCGGAAAGAATATGGACACATTTTCTTGTTAATATCCATTGTTTTTCGGGCAAAATACTAAAACAAATTAATCGACATTTGAACATCTATTCTTATGTGAAAAGAGATTAAAATAATTAGAGGGGCGGTCGACATTGAGAGCGATGTTTTTTGTCCATCAACCTTCCGTGTGAAATGGTACTTTATATATATATATATATATATATATATATATATATATATATATATATATATATATATATATATATATCGCTGATCCAAACTTTAAGACTACTTAAACATCTTTAAAATCTTTAAAAAAAACCCCTCTTTTTTAAGGATAGATTTTAAACTCTTCCGACTTAAGGTTACCAATACTATAATCTAAAAGGTTATGAAAACAAAAAGCTACATTCTAACGATTTTATTTTTTAAATTTACATTTTTATTAAATTAGGCTTTTACACATGATCAAAATTGTAAGACCAGAAACAAAAATTCTATTAAATTGTACAAAAAGTGTATGAAAAGTGTATGTATGAAAAGATTCAACAATCATATTTAATAATCAGTTCTACCCCCCCATTGCTTTTGATGACTTCAAAAATTCTGTGGGACATGCGAGAATTAAGGTTTTCCATTAAGATGCTCCAGTTTCTGAAGATGGCTTCACAAAGTTATTTTTTTTTTTGAATATTGTTTGCCATTTCGATAAACCTCTCTTGTCATCAATCCCCAAACATTTTCAATTGGGTTCAAGTCCGGTGAGCATGCAGGATGTCCCAAGAGATGGACTCCATTTTCTTGTAGAAAAGTGTGGATTGCAGCGTTATCCTGTTGGAATAACCACCCATCCCCACACAAACGATGACCCCCCATCATCAAAGATTCTTTTTGTAGCATGCTAACATAACCAACTGCTGTCTGACGACACTGCACCACCTGGAGCTCCATCGTTTCTCATAAGGAAAGGAAAGGCAGCCTATACCATTACGAACCCTCCACCACTATGACGTGTGGAAAAAATTTCAAGGGGCATGTTTTTGTCATGCCAATATCGCTGGAAGCCATCAGGACCATCTAAATTGAATTTTTCTCATCAGAAAACAGGACTTTCTTCTACTTCTCAACATCCCAGATTTGGTATTCACGACCAAATCTTAAACCGTCCACTTTGTGACGTTGAAGCAATCGAGGAATTTTTTATTTACCATGCCTTTTTGTTGTAAGTGTCGTCTGATGGTTATTGGATTGCAATCAGCATCTGTAACCGCCTTAATTTGACTAAAAGAAAGACTTCTGTCATTCATAACAACCCGGTCGATTCTCCTACTCAATGCAGGAGAAATTGTGGGAGGCCTACCAAAGGATTTAGCTTTTCCATAATTCTCAGTGTTCTTTAGAAAGTTGCAAATAACAGTTTTACTGCGATTTACCTTAGCTGCTATCGCTCGCTGTGACAAACCTTGCTTATGGAATCCTAGAATTCGAGAGCGCTCAGCTTCGGTTAATTTTTTTGCTTTACACAGTGATCGTTAATCTCTAACTGAACTAAAAAAATTAGAATTACCATAAATCTAACAATTTATACCCTTGGTCTTATAATTTTAATCGTGTGTAAAAAGCCTAATTTAATAAAAATGTAAATTTTTAAATAATGTTTTTGGAATGTACCTTTTTATTTCCATAACCTTTAACCTTTTAGATTGTAGTATTGGTAACCTTAAGTCGGAAGAGTTTAAAATCTATCCTTAAAAAAAGGTTTCTTTTTAAAGATTTTTAAGTGGTCTTAAATTTTTAATCAACAGTGTTATATATATATATATATATATATATATATATATATATATATATATATATATATATATATATATATATATATATATATATATATATACACACGTGTTGGAAAGATTAATTGGAATAGGGAAAATTAAAAGAAAATTTGGACAAAATCGGGATAAATGTTGGTGTCGAAATCGATATCGGAATCACAAAATTGTGCCCGTTTTTCGATGCCCCCCCCCAACATTACTTTATAATATGAAATAGCGTTAGGGCAATTAATTAGTATCCGAATCAGTAATCGGAAAAAAATCGCAATATTTTGTATGTATTTTCTGATACTATAAACAATTATTTAGGAAGAAAATTTTTTTTTCTTCGCTGTGATAGAAATACAAGTTGTTGCTATAAATGTCTTAGTATTTAACCGATTAATTTCTCTTGTGAGGGTATTTATCTGACATAAATTGAATGACAGGAAGATGACTGTCTTGTGTAAACCCACATATACTTGTCCATATGAATATTAAAATCGTTGATTGATTTTGCATTTACCCGCCACCCTAGGTAGTTACTTATAGAATGTATTAGTCTTGAGATGATTAACCGGAATCAGGAATCGAAAAAATCGAAACATTTTTGGGATATCAGAGTCTATATTGGTATCGGAATGAGAAATTGTACCTATTTTCCGATGGAAAAAACACAAACAAACAAACAATTACGAGTACTATGAATGAAATAATACATATTTATTAATTTTACTATGAATGAAATAATACATATTTATTAATTTTAACAAACTAGTACTATGAATGAAATAATACATATTTATTAATTTTACTATGAATGAAATAATACATATTTATTAATTTTACTATGAATGAAATAATACATATTTATTAATTTTACTATGAATGAAATAATACATATTTCAACAAACTAGTACTATGAATGAAATAATACATATTTATTAATTTTACTATGAATGAAATAATACATATTAATTTTAACAAACTAGTACTATGAATGAAATAATACATATTTATTAATTTTACTATGAATGAAATAATACATATTTATTAATTTTAACAAACTAGTACTATGAATGAAATAATACATATTTATTAATTTTACTATGAATGAAATAATACATATTTATTAATCTTAACAAACTAGTACTATGAATGTAATAATACATATTTATTAATTTTACTATGAATGAAATAATACATATTTATTAATTTTAACAAACTAGTATTATGAATGAAATAATACATATTTATTAATTTTACTATGAATGAAATAATACATATTTATAAATTTTAACAAACTAGTACTATGAATGAAATAATACATATTTATTAATTTTACTATGAATGAAATAATACATATTTATTAATTTTAACAAAATAGTACTATGAATGAAATAATACATATTTAATTATTTTAAACTTACGAGTAAAACTAAAATGTATAGATCAACCATCACGTACATATTTTTATGTTTGCTTAAATCTTACATACATATTACATAGTTCACCCCAAACTAAAGAAACAATAATGACCCGACCCCCCCAATAACAAACAAACAAACAAAAAACAACAACAACAACAACAACAACAACAACAATAACAAAACGTGTAGCTAGATATTTATTTAAAGATTTTAAAAGATTTGAAATTTGGATCGATATTGTTACGGAATCAGTGAATGTATTGGGATCGGGAAAAATATTGGAATCGTCCCATACATTTTTCATATCTTTTCTAATTTTATTCCCTCTAGATGTGTGCAACTGCCTATAATATTTATCTGCCTCTGATGATTTGTGTGAGCTTGCAGATGCTATATGCACAATGAAACACGTGTAAGACATTTATAAAAAAATTAATAAATAAATAATTGAAAAACATTAAATTACAAAAAAAAAAAAATTAATCATGATTATAGATCGATTTTTGTGATAACTGAAATGTAAAAATTTATATGCTCTAGAGCGATAATAGATTAACTTATTCTTAACAATTTTGTCCAATTTTATAAGGAATACATACTTTTAAAAAGTATATATTATATATATATATATATATATATATATATATATATACACATACTTATATGTCATATACTGAGTTTGTGTAATTTAGTAAATTTTCATATACCAATAGGTTTTAAGCAAAAAAAGGTTGACTTAAGGATTAAGCTACAAAATTAGCACATTTCATAATTGAGCATTAATATACTGTGTGTGCAAAATCAAGACTTCAAGACAAGGTGTTGATGGCAACAAAAAGTGTATTTCATTTTATGTTACAAATGTTTCAATGTGCAGTTCGACAATTTCAAGCATTATATCGTTTGAAAATTTTCAAAAACCAGCATTTCTTCAGACTTTATGAATAAATACACTTTTGGCAATGTAGCATTTTTTGAATTGAAGGAAAAAGATGGGGGGGGGGTCCCTAACGGGAAAAACATGCGAGAAACATTTACCTTGGTTGTGGTTATGGAAAAGTCCATTTAAATATTAATGTATCGCCTAATTTTCGTATCCTTATTTAAGAACAGAGGTAATGGTAAAATAATCACTAGTTTCATATAGATCGGAGCTCAGTCGAGCACCTGCCATGAAAACAATACTAGATACACTCGCAACGTCTCTTCTGTGAGTAATAGCAATAGGAAGTAGAATGGAAAAGAAGGGAACCCATATAGACACTAGGCTGTACACAAGCAAGTAAAAAGTTCCTAAAACATAACCTCCTTGGCGGAAAAATTAAAACTGAGAAAACTATTAGAAAACCGAGTGCTTATTCAGATTTGCACATATGGCAGCAATAAAAGTTAAAAAAAAAAAAATACAGAAAAGTCTGTATATACCACTATCAGCCGGTCACTGAGGTGTGACCGACAGACGTGTTATAGTAAATGTTTTAAAGCGGTCTCATGAAGACATGAAGATGGGCCAGTCATTAGGGTCTGAGTAACAAGAAGAAAATCATACCTGAGATGTTGGATTTGGGTGTGGCTCCTTTCTTTTCTCAAGATGATCTCTTCACCCTGGTGGCATTCTGGTGGGAATCTTCATCTCTTTGTCCTCAGGGCCGCCTTTCGACTTCAGACATTTATGAAGGCATTCATGGCAGACAAGAAAAATGACACGCGACACAATTGTAATATACAAAGGTATAACTAACTATTTTATTTTACATTAGAGATACAATATATATTACAAAAAAAACAATTTACAATTAATTTTTACAATAGGCTTTTCAAAGCTAACTAACCTACCCTAACTAGTGTTGAGGGAGGGGGTGGCCCCCCCTCATTTACGGAGAGACAGTCTATGCGTCCTCACATCATGGTGGTCGTGCAGGAAAAGAGAGAGAAAGATAGCAAGGGGATTATGGGAAGGGGTTTCTTTGTATCTCTACGCTCATGGACAAATTACCACCCGTCCATGCTGCAGAGTGTGTTAGAAACAGTGGCACAAGGAAATAGTGCCACATCCCTCCCTATGCTATCCGAAATTTATGAGTATTCATAAATTTCAGAAGTCCCTAATTTTCCGTGAATGGTGCGTCAACCGGCCGTCAGCAATCAATGTCCCCATGCTCTACGTTCCATCAGGAACTCAGTGAAGCAAGTTATTTTTTCCACCAGGCTCCTGGTAGACTGGTATACTGCTTCAAATACCAGAGAGGGTAATCATCCTCGCCCTCCATCGAGGCAATGACCTCATGATTTCAGTTACTGGATTTACACTTTCTTAAGCAACCAGTATAATATTTTTTAACAAAGCCGGATTTTACGTGAGTTCATCACGCCGACCTATACGTATTTCACTAAGCCGGATTGTACGTGAGTTTATCACGCCGACCTATACGTATTTCACTAAGCCGGATTGTACGTGAGTTTATCACGCCGACCTATACGTATTTCACTAAGCCGGATTGTACGTGAGTTTATCACGCCGACCTATACGTATTTCACTAAGCCGTATTCTACGTGAGTTTATCACGCCGACCTATACGTATTTCACTAAGCCGGATTGTACGTGAGTTTATCACGCCGACCTATACGTATTTCACTAAGCCGGATTGTACGTGAGTTTATCACGCCGACCTATACGTATTTCACTAAGCCGGATTGTACGTGAGTTTATCACGCCGACCTATACGTATTTCACTAAGCCGGATTCTACGTGAGTTTATCACGCCGACCTATACGTATTTCACTAAGCCGGATTCTACGTGAGTTTATCACGCCGACCTATACGTATTTGACTAAGCCGGATTCTACGTGAGTTTATCACGCCGACCTATACGTATTTGACTAAGCCGGATTCTACGTGAGTTTATCACGCCGACTTATACGTATTTCACTAAGCCGGATTCTACGTGAGTTTATCACGCCGACCTATACGTATTTCACTAAGCCGGATTTTACGTGAGTTTATCACGCCGACCTATACGTATTTCACTAAGCCGGATTTTATGTGAGTCTATCACGCCGACCTATACGTTTTTTTAATTTAGTCTGCATAACATTATTTCCGTAACTGGATTTACGCTCCCTTCAGCAACCAGTATAATGTATTTTAACCAAGTCGGAGTTACGTGACCTCATCACGCCGTCCTATATGTATTCCAAGTTATTACTTCAGTTACTGGACTTACGCTCTCTTCAGCAACCAGTATAATGTATTTTAGATAAGTCGGGGTTACGTGACCTCATCACGCCGACCTATATGGATTTTAGTAAAACCTCGGTCTTCAGAGGATCTAATCCAATTAATTCTGTTAGAGCAAGGAGTCTGCCGCCGAGCGACCAATAAAAACCATCCACCACGGAATATTTATTAATAATATAAAGAATTAATTAAGAAGGGCACTCAGCCTTCATGAGTTAGAATACTCAATTAGGGGGAAAAAAATTTCCAAAAATAAACAATTCAGAAACCTGGTATACATTAAATCAATGAAATAGGGTGTTAACAATTTTTTTTCTTAAAAAGAAAACATTTTTAAAAAATCATTTCAGAGCACCTCGGTCACAATTAGAATTTGTTTACACAATGCAAACGCATTTCAGTTATTACATTCATAATTAACTTTTTCCCAAATTTCAGGGTACATTTAAAAAGTATGTGTATTTTTTCAAAACTTGATTTACAAAAGATCATTAAAATTTAATTCCAAAATTTAAAAATTATTTCAAGTATTTTGGTTCATCGTTAAAATCAATTTATGTTAGTTAACTTCTTTCCAAAGTAATTCATTTATTATTATAAAAACCAATCTTCTCAAAAGGTCATAAACTTCGAATAGACCCATTTTTCGTAATACAATTCAAAAATTATTCCAAACATTTGGTTCATTATTAAAATTAATCTTCCGAAAAGATCATAGACAATTCATTTTGAATCAATTCACCCTTCACAATGAGATTCAGAAACATCCCAAATTTTTCATTTCGTAATTATTATTTTTAAAATTCAGTGTACATTTAAAGTTATTTAATTGATTCTTAAAAATCATTTCTTCTTATAGGTCATTATCAAGGTCATTTCGAATTCAGAAACATTTCACGTTAATTAACTTTATTTTCCAAAGTAATTATTTTATCATTTAAAAGCAATTCTTTTCCTAAACTCACTCACAAGGATTATTTCGAATTAATAAACTCCCGCCACACCTAGGAGTCACATTAGTTAACGACCAGTTCTGTATAGTTAACAGCTCGAAAAAATTAAAGTTTCAATTAAAGAGAGATCTTTCTAGACTAAGGAAATCTTTTTTTTTTCTTAATAATTAATTCAATTTTACGTATATACTCCTCAGTCAATATTTCAGGGACCCCTATCATACGGTCCAATTTCAAATAAACCTTCAATTAAAGAATTTGCTCGAATAATTCTTCCTTAAAATCATCTAGAGTTCAGGAAAATCTCTTTCGTTAGTCAAACAATATTTCCTTAGAAATTATTAAAAATTCAGAGAATATTCGAAATGTAATAGCGTAATTTTTTCTTTAAGAAAAACTATGAACATTTCAGAGAACTCTTAAAAAATGAACGTAATCATGTAACAGTTGGCTTTTCCAAACACTCGAAGACTTCAAAAAAAGTACTTTAAGTGCTGTTTGAATAATCGTCTCAGTTTTTATTTTTAATAAAAAAACAATTGAAGACATCATTTAATGTAATTTAACGAAGCATAAATAATTTTGTTCTTTAAACTTGGTAGAAAAATTTAAAAAAACTCCAAGTTAATTCGTTATTATATGCCCTCCTGCAATCAGCCATGGGGGTTTAGCTATACAATCATTAAAACGCAAGAGTAGAGAAAGAGAATGAGGGGAAAAAGAAGGGGATAGAGGCAGAGCGATGCCATTACACACCCCACCACCCTCATAACACCATTACGTAATAACAAAAAAAAAATCTTCGACGATTTTAAAAGTCACTCTCTCGTCCTCACAGGTAAGGGAATGAGAGAGAGATAGAGAGAAGAAGAGAGAGAGAGAGGCAGGTAGCGTTGTTCTACCACCCATCCCTTAACAACCTCACAAACACCATGACGAGGTCATCTTAGCTTATCTTTCCCATGTGCGGCCATTGTTTTAAAAAAATGAGTGACAGGTAGACATTAAACATTTCTACGAGTTTAAAAAAAAATAAGAAAATAGAAAAACAATCTTATTTTGAACAATTTTGTAAAATACATTCTAACACAAAACTTTCATATTATCTAACCCCAATTTTTTTTTTTTTTTTACCAGTAACATTTTTTTTTCTTTTTAAACAGACAAAACATCAATAAAAGAAACATTATCAATTCAAAAAAAATGTCCCCTTATGTTTTAGCTTTAATTGTTACCTAACCTGAAAAATAAACACATCAACTGTTCATGGAATAAAATGTAATGTAAAAGTTCTATTTTTTCAAATCTGAATCTAACACTTGCAAAGTCAAAAGAATTTTTTAAAAAGTCCTATATTTTTATAAACCTGAAATAAAGATCAGATAAAAAATGTTAGGTATCCTTTATTTTCTTTCCTTTTTTTTTTTTTTAAATTTATTTTTCGAGCTTCGTGTTTGAAAGATTTTTTTCTTTTTTTTTTTTCATGTAATAACAAGATGCACATATATACACACATATAGATATATATCTTGAGAGAGACAGAAAGAGAGAAAGCGTGAGAGAGAAAGAGATATTGCATATTCTAGAGACACTTTTTTCTCATCTCTGTTTTTTTTTTTTTGTGTGGGACACATTTCTTACTTTTTTGTTCGAAGGGTTACTTTCAATACTCTTTTTTTTTTAAATCGATCTTTTGTAAACTGTTTTTTTTTTTTTTGTAGGTGCAAGACAATTTTTTGTTCAGGTTCTGAATTTTCCTTTTTGAGTGCGTTTTTTTTTTTTTTTTTTTGTGCGCGTGTGTACTGGTCTGCCATTTTTTTTTAAATTTTGACAGAAATAGTTTTTTCCGTTTTTAAAGACCGTGGACCATTTTTTTTTATTCGATTCGTCTAGTGCTCGTTATTTTTGGTTGTGCCGTGGGTTTAAGAGTCGAAATTATTTCCATGCTGGGAAACAATATGTCTTGGTCATAGTGCATCATTTATACTGCGACACAGATGCGACGAGATCCGTCTGGTAATTAACCAGGGTCAATCCTGAGTCTTAAGGCAACCATTTATACCACGATCAGCCGGTCACTGAGGTGTGACCGACAGACGTGTTATAGTAAATGTCTTAAAGCGGTCTCATGAAGACATGAAGATGGGCCAGTCATTAGGGTCTGAGTAACAAGAAGAAAATCATACCTGAGATGTTGGATTTGGGTGTGGCTCCTTTCTTTTCTCAAGATGATCTCTTCACCCTGGTGGCATTCTGGTGGGAATCTTCATCTCTTTGTCCTCAGGGCCGCCTTTCGACTTCAGACATTTATGAAGGCATTCATGGCAGACAAGAAAAATGACACGCGACACAATTGTAATATACAAAGGTATAACTAACTATTTTATTTTACATTAGAGATACAATATATATTACAAAAAAAACAATTTACAATTAATTTTTACAATAGGCTTTTCAAAGCTAACTAACCTACCCTAACTAGTGTTGAGGGAGGGGGTGGCCCCCCCCTCATTTACGGAGAGACAGTCTATGCGTCCTCACATCATGGTGGTCGTGCAGGAAAAGAGAGAGAAAGATAGCAAGGGGATTATGGGAAGGGGTTTCTTTGTATCTCTACGCTCATGGACAATTTACCACCCGTCCATGCTGCAGAGTGTGTTAGAAACAGTGGCACAAGGAAATAGTGCCACATGTAAGGTGAACGTACCAGTCACAGAACGCAGAACAAATATTCCAAAAAATCACGTAATTTGATCAAGTAGTTTTTTTTTTAATGCAAGCAAATCAAATTTTACGACTAAGCGAGTCGTAGTGTTTTTGTCGGCCATAATTAAATCCGATAAGATAAAAAAGGAGGGATAACTCAAATCGAAATGTCGAGGTGAAAAAAAAAAAAATCAGTTTTATGTTCAATGCAGTTTAATACAAAAATCACTAAAAATCGTAAATTTTGATTTTGCTTCGTTTTAAATAAGACTATTTGATCGATTTACGTAATTTTTGGAATATGACATCTTCGTTCTGCTGTAACGAGTACGTACCCTATACGGATTTTCCTATATTTTCTTTACCTTTTAATTACCGCCATAAGCGCTAATCTGAATGCACAAATTAAATGATTCAAATCAGTTCTACAACTACGACTGTTTGAAATTGAGTATGCCATACTGATCTCACTGTTCACGGCACGTGTGCACAGGCGTGTAAAATTCATTCGATAGCTGAGATGAATTAAAAACAAACAAAAAAAGCAAAAAAAAAAAAAAATAATAAAATAAAATAACAACAACTTCGTTGTAGTCTGCGCGCTTGCATGATTCTCTGCGCATGATCGATATTTTTGTTTTGAGAAATCGGAAAACATGTCTGCGCGTCTATTGTAATGTTCGCTTAGCTGAAGGCCAGTCTCAACGCGCGCCGCCGAATACATTCCTGTTGCCCTGATGTCACGCATTCTCTCTTTCTGACGGCATCTAGTTTCCGACGGTAAGATTTCGAGGTTTACTCAGCCCCAGTGAAATAGCAAATGGAGCAAAAGGCGTCTTCGTGGCTGGGTTCGATTCTCATGGCCGGCAGGAATTGCCACTTCCAACACTGATGATCACGTATACATGAAACACTATGCCGATAGGTATAAAGAATGTTATTGTTTATATATATATATATATATATATATATATATATATATATATATATATATATATATATGCTTCACTTTTTTGTTATCAAGTAAGATCTTTGACTTACTTGTTGTTTCATCAAATACTTTTGCATGCAAAATCCGCCCCCGCATTTTGCTAATTCCTACCCTCTGATGAGAAAGAAAGTATACCTTCGAAACTCCGCGGATTAAGGACTATCCACTTATCTAGTGTTTCCTTTTCAAATTAAATATGTTTTTAACTCACTTGAAAGTGTTTTTAACATGTTTTATTAACTGTTTGCTCGTATATCTATCTATCTATCTATCTATCTATCTATCTATCTATCTCTCTATATATATATATATATATATAATCTTCTTCTATAATATAAAGCTGAACGTCTGTGTGCGTGTCTGGCCACGAATAGGCTCCTATATGGTTGACTATTTTAAAAAACTGATGCCATATAATGATAGAAGATGTATCGAGAAACAGGAATGAGTATGTTTGATCTGGCATAATGATGATTCATTAAAATTGTAGGGTCTGCGTACGCGCCTGGTCCACAAAGTATGGAAATAAAAAATTGGTCGGAATTTGGATGATAATCCTATCTTCGTGCAGGTTAATGCTCCCATTCACAGAGCTAGCAATCTCAAGAGGTTCCTGGAAGAGCATGATATTCTGTGTTTGGATCGGCCTGCACAATCTCCAGACCTCAATCTTATCGAAAACGTATGGCATTACATCAAGCAACAGCTACGCAATGATAAAATTTCAAATCTGGAAGAACTTTGGACAAACATTAAAGAATAATGGGATGCCTTTTCACCGGAGTATTGACGCAGACGAATTCAAGGAATGCCCAAAAGATTGCAGGCTGTCAAATTTCAGAAAGACTATTCTACTAAGTATTAACTAGCTTATTGTATTCCTGTTGTATTTGTGTTGCATTAATATTCTAAAGTTATATTTAAATAACAATTTTCCATTGTACGTAGTTTCTTTTTGCCTTCTCGATTTGAAGTTAATTTTATAGATTGACGTGAACACAAAGGTACTTCAATTAAAAGTCAAATATAAACAGGTAAAATTATGGAGAAATAAAAAGCGAATAAATAACGTATAGGTTATTTAAACAGTTACATTCAATTTAGTTTAAATTTGCGGTTTTTGAAAAAATGACAAGTGCGGACTTTCTTTTTGGCGCCACTGTATATATATCTTCTATAATATAAAGCTGAATGTGTGTGTGTGTGTATGTGTGTGTGTGTGTGTGGTCACGAATAGGCTCCTATATGGTTGACTATTTAAAAAAAAAAATTGATTACATATAATGATAGAAGATGTATCGAGACACAGGAATGGGTATGTTTGATCTGGCAGAACGGTGGTTCATTAAAATTGTGGGTTCTGCGTTCACGCCTTGTCCACAAAGTATGGAAAAAAAAAGACGTTTACAAGTGTTTTTGATATAGATGTACATGAGATTACTTTGATAAGTATATTTTAACTTAAATAGGGATGGTATAATAAAATTGTGAGGTCTGCGTTCGCGCCTGGCTTCCGTAGAATGGAAATAGGAACAAACTTTAATAAAGACTTTTCATATCTATCTGCGTAAGTATACTTTGATAATTATGTTTCAGTTTGAAGAAATATCGTATAATAAAATGATGGGAGTGTTCGTTCGCACCTGACCTCCATATAATGGAAATATGTCAGAAAGTTTAACAAGGTTTTTTTTTAATATAGATCCAGAGAATATTGTGATGAGTGTTTCAGTGTGAACAGGTATGGTATAATAAATTATGGGGTTTATCTATTTTATTTTTACTTTCATCATATTTTGCTTTAGTTTTGATACCCCCAAATTCGAAGCTATCTCTTTACAACCCTTCCTTTTCATAACCTATCATACTTTCATAAATCAGTCCATTTTCTGTAAGCTGTTTTTGAACCCAGTCAACGACGGGCACTTTTGCTAGTATATATATATATATATATATATATATATATATATATATGCGTATTTAGTCAGCATTCTTTAATTTCGGCATGCTTCATTAAAGAATATACACATTTTCTGTCTGTATATTTTGGTTTCGATTATTTTGGTTTCGATCCTTCCCAAGTTTCTCATTAGTTTTCTGGCTTCTGGAAAGAACTGGCTGATGTAACTTCCATAGTCACTTTTAATCGAGTACTTTCCGATCCATACAGATCGATCGTCAGGGATAATTAATAGAACCGATTTTAAGATATTTATAGATGTGTTATTTTCTCAGTAAATCACAAGTAAATCAAATTTATTTCATTAATATTTGATTTCTTAGTTTTAAGTAGCGGAAAGGAGGCACCCGACTTTGCCTGGGCGTAAGATACGCTTAAATATGATATTTCAATTTATCCAGATTTCGTATATCTATATATCTATAAAAGTGAAATTGTTCGTGTGTGTGTGTGTGTGTGTCTGTGTGTGTACATTTCCCTACCAAACTACTCTGTCAATTTTCAGTGTACAGACTCGAGATTTCACATAAGGGGTATTGAGA
>NC_136518.1:48824964-48852464 GCF_053919585.1 Euprymna scolopes
TACCTTAAACGTAATACAGACATAAACGATGTAAAACAAACAAACAAACAAACAAACAAACAAAAAAACAAGACCGATAGACATTAGTCGCGTGCTCTCGTGTAATGAATGAATGTGTGAATGTAGGATTGACATGAAATTCTTAAAGATAAACTAAAATGATCGAAAAATGGGCTGAAATGACTTAAATAAATAAATAAAAAGTAAATGACTTAGAATGACTTTAATGAACTTAAGGATGAATTGAATGACCTTAAGAATGACTTGAATGCTTAGAAAATAACTGGAATCCTTTAAAAACAACTTGAATGATCTGGAGAATGACTTGAATGGCTTTGAGACTGACTGGTTGTAAAGTGGGTGATTATTTTACATTAAATTAATACAGAAAAGTGATCCCTCACTTTATATCACAATAAGTACAGCATGTAGTAAGAACAGATGGTGTTTATTTGCTCCCCCACTGAGCAAATTAGGCACAAGGCCGTTTTTAATGTGAGGTAAAAACCAGCTCCCCTAAAAGTAGGCAAAAAGGGGGCACTCTGGTTACCAAAAATAATAATTGTCCCAGTATAGAGGGTTTCCCCTCCATTGACTGGTACAAATTATCTTAAGTGCAGTATCTGCGGAACAGATACTACACTTTGATCTTGGCCAAAAGGCCAAGAAAAGAATATTTATTTGCTCCCCCACCGAGCAAATTAGGCACAAGGTCGATTTTTAATGTGAGGAGTGAAGGGGAAAGATTGTATTTATTCGCTTCCCCACTGAGCAAATTAGGCACAAGGCCGTTTTTAATGTGGAGAGAGAGGGAGGGGGGAAGGAAAAGGGGACCAGCTCCCGATGGGTGGGAAATGGGAGCTGGATACTGACAATTGGTATGAAGGGTTGCCCCTACATTGACCAAGGTCTTATATGTGGGGTTTCCCCCACATATGGTCTTTGCTTGCAGTATCTGCCGGAAAAGATACTACACTTTGATCCCAGCCCGAAGGCTAAGAAAACCTTAAAAAGCTAAGAACAGCATCTATTAACAACAGACATTTGATCTTAACTAAAAAGGCCAAGTATGGAAGTGTTTCGGACAAACCGACCGACGGACCGACGGACCGACGGAGTGACTTATAGAGTCGCTTGCACGCGACTAAAAAGCAGGCTGTATTAACAATTGTTTACTTGACTAATTTAAACACGAAAAAACAAAACAAAACAAAAAACAAAACAAAAGAACAATTGGGACGCTGAAAACGTATAAGTACGGTCAACCACTTATAATTCAGTAACTGTAATTTTTTTTTCAAAAATAATCAATTATAATAAACAGAACGACTCATAGAAATCTATCTATATTCTTTTTTCATTTTAATATACTTTCATAGAAATGTTTCTGTTATGTCAAAAAAATAAACTCATAGAAATCTATCTATATTCTTTTTTCATTTTAATATACTTTCATAAAAATGTTTTTTTTTTACGTCACAAGTGTCATGCGCATGCATGAATTCCATAGCTAAAAAAATACTGACCCAACGGGTCACGGGTAGTCTAGTATATATATATATATATATATATATATATATATATATATATATATATATATATATATATACGAGAATAAAATTAAAAAAAAAAATGAAATATTTTAATTTTCAAATGAGAAGGCGGGGTGATCACATTATTCTCCCGAGCACCATTTAAGCTACTCCACCAAACGAATTGAAATTTGAGGAACAGTTATTAATTGATGTCTATTATCTGTTATCAAAATTGCAAAAAAAAAAAAGAAAAAAAATAGATATCTTAATTTTTACGCAACTAAATTAATGGAAATATTACTCATGCTATGTCTAGTATCTGTATTCCAAGTTCTGTAATGATCAGGCTCAGAAATAAATCGTGTACAGTGGCGTTAAAAAAGAAAGTCCGCACCTGTAATTTTTTTTCCAAAATCGCAAATTTAAGCTAAATTTAATGTAACTGTTTAAGCAACCTATACCTCATTTGATTTGCCTTTCATTCCTCTATAATTTTACTTGTTCATATTTGACTTTTAATTGAAGTATCTTCGTGTTCACGTCAACTTAAAAAAAATTAACTTTGAATCGAGAAGGCAAAAAGAAACTCCGCAGCAACAAATGAACTTAAAACCAGCTTAAAATATCCACCTCTGAATCACCAGAGCATCTCTAATCGTAATAGTTGTTGTTTCAGGTTATACAATGTAACATTTCGTCCATATGCCTCGACTTTCTCTTAGTGATCGTCAAGAGCTCATTAATCTCCATCTTTCTGGTTTATCCAATCGAGAAATCGGCCGCAGATTGAAATGTGATGAGAAACCGGCACGAATAACTGCAAAAGCACCAAAAAACACCGGCAGTGTTCGTGATGCCCCTAAATCTGGTTGTCCTAGAGTTACTTCTTACAGGGACAACAATGTTATCAAGATCTGCAGCCTCAAAAACAGATTTGAAACGGTTCCCCAAATCCAACAAGAGTGCAAAATGATTTCTGTAAAGAACAGAAAGCGCCGTCTGGACTTCGTCAGATGCAATGAAGATCATTACTCTTCATATTGGTCGAAAGTGAATTTAGCGACGAAAGCAAGTTCAATAGGCTAGGCAGTGATGGTAGGCAATACGTTCGTCAATGGAAGGACGAAGAATTTAAACCTGGGTGCAAAGTTTCAATGCTGCAAGATGGTGGAGGTTCAGTTTTGGTGTGGGGCGTTATTAGTGTCAATAGTCGAGGGCCTATAGTTCGCTTGAAAGGTCCAAGTAATTAATATGTTGACTGAATATTTTCTACCCTACTTTGGTTGGAATTTGGATGATAATCCTATCTTCGTGCAGGTTAATGCTCCCATTCACAGAGCTAGCAATGTCAAGAGGTTCCTGGAAGAGCATGATATTCTGTGTTTGGATCGGCCTGCACAATCTCCAGACCTCAATCTTATCGAAAACGTATGGCATTACATCAAGCAACAGCTATGCAATGATAAAATTTCAAATCTGAAAGAACTTTGGACAAACATTACAGAGTAATGGAATGCCTTTTCACCGGAGTATTGACGCAGACGAATTTAAGGAATGCCCAAAAGATTGCAGGCTGTCAAATTTCAGAAAGACTATTCTACTAAGTATTAACTAGCTTATTGTATTCCTGTTGTATTTGTGTTGCATTAATATTCTAAAGTTATATTTAAATAACAATTTTCCATTGTACGTAGTTTCTTTTTGCCTTCTCGATTTGAAGTTAATTTTATAGATTGACGTGAACACAAAGGTACTTCAATTAAAAGTCAAATATAAACAGGTAAAATTATAGAGAAATAAAAAGAGAATAAAATGACGTATATGTTGTTTAAACAGTTACATTCAATTTAGTTTAACTTTGCGGTTTTTGAAAAAATGACAAGTGCGGACTTTCTTTTTGGCGCCACTGTATATATATCTTCTATAACATAAAGCTGAATGTCTCTGTGTGTGTATGTGTGTGTGCCTGCTCACGAATAGGCTCCTATATGGTTGACTATTTAAAAAAAAATTGATTACATATAATAATAGAAGATGTATCGAAACACAGGAATGGGTATGTTTGATCTGGCAGAACGGTGGTTCATTAAAATTGTGGGGTCTGCATTCGCGCCTGGTCCACAAAGTATGGAAAGAAAAATTTAAAAAAAAAAAAACGTTTACAGGTGTTTTTGATATAGATGTACATAAAATACTTTGATAAGTATGTTTTAACTTAAATAGGGATGGTATAATAAAATTGTGAGGTCTGCGTTCGCGCCTGACCTCCGTAGAATGGAAATAGGCACAAACTTTAATAAAGACTTTTCATATCTATCTGCGTAAGTATACTTTGATAATTATGTTTCAGTTTGAAGAAATATGGTATAATAAAATTATGGGGTGTTTGTTCGCGCCTGACCTCCATAGAATGGAAATATGTCAGAAAGTTTAACAAGGTTTTTTAATATAGACCCACATAATATTGTGATTAGTGTTTCAGTGTGAACAGGTATGGTGCAATAAATTATGGGGTTTATCTATATTATTTTTACTTTCATCATATGTTGCTTTGGTTTTGATACCACCAAATTCAACCCAAATTTACAACCCTTCCTTTTCATAACCTATCATACTTTCATAAATCAGAGTCCATTTTCTGTAGGCTGTTTTTGAACCCAGTCAATGACGGGTACTTTTGCTAGTAATATATATATATATATATATATATATATATATATATATATATATATATATATATATATATATATATACCGAAAAAGAATTTGTAATTGGTAAAATATATTTTGCATTGTGTTATGTATGCCTTGGATGTAGGCAACCTTCACTTCCCTTATTATGAACCTCTATCCGTCTAATAATGCTATAATTGCCTTGATATGACTCTCACACGATTTTTTCTAGCTAAACTCTATTTATTTCTCTGTGACTTATAATTTTTTTATTTGCCGTATAAAAGTTGGTTATCTTCACTTTAGTCGTCATTCTATGTTTCAGTTTTCTATATGGTACCCAACTCTTGTGCGGACGAAGAAACTTTATTTTCATAAGGACGTGTATCGTCACAGAAACGATCGTACACAGCTTTTTTGTTATGTGAAATTTTGTTTTGCGTCTACGTGATTGATAGTTTCCCAAATCATAATACCTGATACCTGTTACATATAAATTCAAAATTTAACGGTTTAACCTTTTACCACCAGAATTTTTTTTATGCAGTAAATAAATTTTAGAATCATGAAACCCACACGTGACTGAAGTTAGCGTGCAACTGACGCACGAACATAAACAAAACCCCTCATTCAGTTATTGAACCCTGCATAGATCTGCACTTTGAAGACGGTTGGGTTGACAAACCATAAGAGTAAGAAATATCGTTTTTGTTTTAAAGGCGATTTAAAAGTACAATTTGGCGGTAAAGGTTTAAAAGATGAGACATTTCAGGATTTTTGAAAATGAATATATTTATTTATTAAAATTAAATACAAATCATCAAAATTTAGAATACACCATATACATAATTCATCAAAATTTAGAATACACCATATACATAATTCATCAAAATTTAGAATAAACTATATATATATAATTCATTGGTGATTGTATTTCTTTCATTGACAATCTTCCAAAGCTCATTATTGAGTGAAAAATATCTTCAACTTTTTAATAAAACGAACAAAGTTAAATTATTTAAACAATAAAGGTTTAATAGAACAATATACTGTTTTTTTTTAATGAAGGCATAGAAGAAGAAATCAGAATGTTTATAAACGAAAGGTGTATATAATAAAGATATATATATATATACTTGTTTATTGTTATATAAACATGTTCACATCCCGCTGCTACAAATAGCCACTTGTTTCAATCAAACAACAGATATCATCAGGCAGCGACTTGACTATTCAAAAGTTCAATGAATAATCTTATTATCAGGTTATTCATTGAACTTTTGAATAGTCAAGTCGCTGCCTGATGATATCTGTTGTTTGATTGAAACAAGTGGCTATTTGTAGCAGCGGGATGTGAACATGTTTATATAACAATAAACAAGTATTATCAGCTCTTTTTATTGAGCACTATCTAACAACCTCGTTGAATTCATTAGTCCATTACTTTTGAATATAAAAAACCCCGAGTATATATATATATATATATATATATATATATATATATATATATATATATATATATATATATATAACTACTTAATTTACTCACATAAAATTAATATACGAAAATATAGATTTATGCGTAAACTTCAATTTACTTCAAAAGTGCTCAGTACGTATACACACACACACACACACACACACACACACACACACACACACACACACACACACACACATATATATAATAGCATGGGTGCTCGGCGTTGCCCGGATATTTGGAGGTGTATGTTGAGCAAAAAGAAAAAAAAAGCGGTAAATTTTTAAAAACTTTGACCCCTATTATGACCCTTAGAATTGTTTTGGGCTCAAATCAAGTTATTAAGTTAGATCCATGTCCAAGGAACCTATATCTAAAATTCAAGTGTGTAGACCCAAAATTGTCAGAGGAGTTTGGTAGGTCAAATGGTTGAACTTTGATCCCTTAATGGCAAAATTTCTGCCCGAAAACCGATCATATCGATTTTCCCAAATCTCAGTACTCTGTATATCAACTTTCGAGTCTGTAGACTAAAAATTGACAGAGTTATTGCATAGGGAAATGTACACACACAGACACACACACAGACAGACGCTTTCACTTTTGTACATATATTAGCATGGGTGCCCGGCGTTGCCCGGGTGTTTTGAGGTGTATGCTGGGCAAAAAACAAACAAAAACGGTCAATTTTTTAAACTTTGACCTCTATTATGACCCCTTAAAAGTTATTGTTTAGGGCTCAAATCAAGTTATTAAGTTAGATACATGTCCAAGGAAGCTATATCTAAAATTCAAGTGTTTAGACCAAAAATTGTAGGAGGAGTTTGGTAGAGTTCTCCAAGGTCAAATCATTTAACTTTGACCCCTTAATTGCAAAATTTCTGCCCGAAAACCAGTCACATCGATTTTCCCAAATCTCAGTACCCTGTATATCAAATTTCAAGTATGTAAGCTTAAAATTGGCAGAGTTATTGCGTAGGGAAATGTACACACACAGACACACAGACACTTTCACATATATATATATATATATATATATATATATATATATATATATATATATATATATATATATATAACGTAATCTATATAAGTAACTCGGATATAAGAGATCCAAACATAAGAAAACGGATATAAGAGAGATTTTCTCTGATCCCAACTTAGAGCTTGTGTTAAAGTACAGTGTAACCCGGATATAAGAAACCCTGATATAAGAGAGATGGAGGGTCCCGAAGAAGTATCTTATATCCGGGTTACACTGTATATATATATATATATTGTGTGTGTATGTGTGTGTGTGTGTGTGTGTGTGTGTGTGTGTGTGTGTGTGTGTGTATTCTTCTTTGTTGAACGTGCCATGCTGGGAGTAATGCCTGGTAAGCCTTCAGATGTTGCTAAAATCTGTGACAAGATACGTTTGTTTAAAACCAACAGTAACCGTAACTGCTTGTTGTTGAATGGGTTGGCCTATTCAGTCGAGTCATGTATGCTTATTTGTGAGAATTTTCTTTACTTTGTCTTAATTTGTGATTGGTTATGATTAGGCTATGACAGCAGCATATTCTTATCGAGTATATATGCGACGCAGTTAATCAACCGAGAACCACATCAATCTATAGAAAAGTATATAAGATACCAACGGATACAAACTAGAGAGTAAAAAAAATGGAAAGAATATGCTGTTGTCTTAGCCATTATAATGACGATATTTATATAAATAAATATAGTACACACGCACACACACGCATATATATATATATATATATATATATATATATATATATGTATATATATATACATATATATATATATATATATATATATATATATATAGAGAGAGAGAGAGAGAGAGCAAGAGAGAAATAGAAATGTGTGATGACTAGAGGTATGACAACAGCATATTCTTATTATTTTGACTCTCGAGTATATATCCGACACAGTTGGGCACAGTTAATTAACCGAGAACCACATCACTCTATATAAAAGCATATAAGATATGAGTGTTAAAACAATGGAAAAGAATATGCTGTTGTGCTAGTCCTAGTTATGATGTATGCGGCAGATTTTCGCGTTTATTGGGGCAAATAAATACAGTTCGTTGGTTTAAACTGTTAAAAAAATATAAGATAAAATGTGTTAAGACTCAAGGTGCACCGATTAATCGGCAGATAATCAATAACCGGCCTTATCAGGCACTATTGATTAATCAAGGTTTTAAATATCCGATACAGTGTGAAGCGTCGATCGCACGTACGTGTGTCCAAAAAATAGAAAATCAATAGTTAAAACGTATAGCTGATATTGGAATTCAAAATTCAAATTTCAACGTTTTAAAAGACCAGCCAAATTCAATATTTTTAAAAAAAATAAAAATATTTACTTGTTAAAATTAAATTCGAGTTTAGGACCCATAAAGATCTGTATGTAAAATTATTTATCATAATAATTATAAAATAATAATTAAATACCTACAAACACTAGAGTTTCATCCTTTCGGGATATATATATATATATATATATATATATATATATATATATATATATATATATATATATATATATATATATGAGCAAACAGTTAATAAAATATGTTAAAAAATACTTTGAAATGAGTTAAACACATATTTAATCTGAAAAGGAAACACTAGATAAATGGATAGTCCTTAATCCGCGGAGTTTCGAAGAAATACTTTCCTTCTCATCAGAGGGTAGGAATTAGCAAAATGCAGGATCAGATTTTGCTAATTCCTACCCTCTGATGAGAAGGAAAGTATTTCTTCGAAACTCCGCGGATTATGGACTATCCATTTATCTAGTGTTTCCTTTTCGAATTAAATATGTTTTTAACTCATTTCAACGTGTTTTTTAACATATTTTATTAACTGTTTGCTCATATTATAAGCTCTATTTCCTATTTGGTTTTATCGAGCTTTTATATCTGGCTGAGATAAGTTTATAAATATTAATTCTTTAATATTTATAATATACTTTAATTTTACCATCTTGGATCATTTGGTAAATTTAATTGTAATTTTTATTTTATATATATATATATATATATATATATATATATATATATATATATATATATATATATATATATATATATATATAAATATATATATGCATATGTATATATATATTTATATATATATACACATATGTATATATATATTTATATATATATATATACATATGTATATATATATATATATATATATATATATATATATATATATATAACATTTAAAGATAAATGCTTAAATTTTAACGATATTTCTCGCGGTTAATGGTTGCCAAATTGATTTGGTCCTTGCTAACGGAGTCAGAGATAACTTCGTTGCCGGGTTCGAATCTCTCGACCGATGTTAATCGTGACACCCTGTACTGACGATTTCCGAAAGAATGAAACACTAGTGTCTGTAAGTATTTAATAATTATTATAGTAAATGATTATGTCAGCCCCTTTAACAAACTCGTTTCTTATCGTTGCGCACTTTACAGTTGAAATAAGGTCGGTCAATTTAGCTCGCATGTACAGTTGCCTCATATCATATACTCATTAAATGACTCTGACAGACGTTAAAAACATTTAAAAATAAATGTTTAAATTTCAACAATATTTTTCGCGGTTCATCGTGACACCCTGCATTGATGATTTCCAAAAGGCTGAAACACTGAATGTCTGTAGGTATTTAATAATTATTAGAGTAAATAATATATATATATATATATATATATATATATATATATATATATTTATGCACACATATTTGTATATTCCTATTTATTGCCTGTTGTTGACATCAAAAGCTGCAATCCCCCCCCCCAAAAAAAAACACCGAATGTCTGTAGGTATTTAATAATTATTATAGTATATATATATATATATATATATATATATATATATATATATATATATATATATATATATATATATATGCACACATAGTTGTATATACCATCGTTCTTATTTATTGTCTGTTGTTGACATCAAAAGCTGCAATTCAAAAAATGCGTTTGTGCGAATTTTTGAACGTATTCCCTCGAGCGTATGATCCTAAAAATATAAACGCACTCATTCTAGAAAGAATGTATTGATTTTAGACAGTTTCGAAAACCTTACATTCTATCCGCGTACATATCTACGTATATATATTTTTCTTTCATAACTGTACGTACAGAAATCTATTTATCCAAATAAGAAACATATGGCTATAGAAATACAATCGGGTTCTAGTTTAAATTTTAGTTCACCATTGACAATTGATACGTAAACACACACACACAGACACACACACCCACACCCACACGCACGCACGCACACACACACACACACACACACACACACACACACACACACAATATTTTTATATTATTTATTCAAACTTTTGTTATCGTCTTGGATGACATTCTCTAGGTGCATCTTATCAAACGAGGTGAATCTTTCTTTTCTGAATTTTTGGGATGAGGATTGTATTCGTATTATTAAAATTCTTCGGACTACTGTTCTCAACTTGAGTGTCACTTTCACGTTTCGATCGAAATAACTTCTTACCTTCTTACGGTGTGCCTTGCAGAGGGAAATCTTTCTGTCGAATTCTGGAATCTGCACCGTGTTTCCAACGGAACCTTTTATTTCATCCACGTGGGTAGCATGTTCTCGTTCCGTCAGCCATGTTTGGACAGAATTCTAAGTAATTTGAAATTGTATTTTTGAGTGTCGCCCGTGGTGAGGATTGAACCTTCAACCGCCAGAAAAGTGTAACTTACAACTGTAATACTAAGTACTTTATGCACTACGCTACGCGTCTTTGCGTAAGTAGTTTGAAGAATTCAAATAATATGGGGAATCTTTCTGTCGATTTGGGGATTCTGTACGGAACTTTTTATGGAACCCTTTATTTAATCCACAGGAGTAATTCGTTCTTGTTCTGTTAACCATGTGTTATCTATAATATAAATCTGATCTATCTGTTTAAATTTTAAGTATGTATGTATGTATGTATGTATGTATGTATATCTCGCAAAAACTTTCGACCTTTCCTGACAAGATCGGTATCATTTTGAAGCTCGACATCTCGGACGGCAAATATCGAAAAATTGACCAAAAACATTAATTCCTTCACCCTAAACTCAGCCAATTTGTACAATTCGTTTTTTTTTCGCTGACATTTTAGCAAGTCAACGTCACCGATGGATTGACTTCAGTTAATTTCAAAGCTGTTGACTTCCGGTCGCGTCATAGCGACATCGACTTAAACATCAAATTTTATTTCACTTTTTTTTCCGCCTTCGCGGCACGGGTTCGAGCCTGCCTGCCTACTACCACTTTTCTTTTTGTTCAACACACACCTCCAAACACCCGGGCAACGCCAGGCACCCAAGCTAGTGTCATATACGAAGGGAATTGTCTGTTCCTATCTGCTTATCTATTTACTTATTTCTTTTATTTACGGGCCTTATGTATCAAGCCGTGACCGTCTAGAAATGTCTCTTCGTGTGTGGATGTATAAATTACATATAACACGAATACATAACATGACGTCATACCTGGCTCTGCTTGACTGTGGAGGACTCTTCATCGATTATCTTGGGAGTTGATTCTGCTAACCGAAGACAAAGGCATGCCAAACGAACACAAGATGAGGATTGTTTTTTTTTTTATAAATACATTTTTTATTCCACTCCACAGGTATTATCTCAGAAGACTGGAGTGGACCAAAGATCTTGGCATGCAGACAAACCGTCGCCCCCTTTTAAGAGATTTGATCTACCATGTTGTCGCTTGCGTGTCTTAGAACCAACTTAACTAAAATTAAGTAAATTTCACCAAACCGGAAGATTTGACACGTCAAATCCGGTCCCGTCCACTTAGCTTCCGGTGAAAGTTGTGATAGGTCATAGAGTTTGATTTATGTCAAATCATAACACCCTGACTTTTCATTGCACTTGCAAAGTTCACTAACTTTACTGTTTTTCACGATTGTTTTTCTTTAGCCACACACACACACACACACACACACACACACACACACACACACACACACACACACACACACACACACACACATATATATACATATATATCTTCTATAATATAAAGCTGAACGTCTGTGTGTGTGTCTATGTGTGTGTGTGGTCATGAATAGGCTCCTATATAGTTGACTATTTAAAACAAACTGATTACATATAATGATAGAAGATGTATCGAGGATCAGGAATGGGTATGTTTGATTTGGCAGAACGGTGGTTCATAAAAATTGTGGGATCTGCATTCGCACCTGGCTCCCAATATATGGAAACAAAAAATGAAAAAAAAAAAAAAATGTTTACAAGGGTTTTTTATATAGATGCACATAAGAATACTTTGATAAGTATGTTCGAACACATGTTTGTTGTTCCTTTGTTATTTATTTTTTCTAAAATCCGATTGCTGCATCGGAAAGGCCAGTTAAAAATACATAATATACTTTGTTATTTTCTTTAATTTAATCCCTTTTTTAGAATTTATTAGACAAAATTTAACTTTTATTTTACCGTGCCAATAAATATGATCATCACTGTATATATATATATATATATATATATATATATATATATATATATATATATATATATATATATATATATATATATATATATTACTAGCAAGCTACCTGGCATTTCCTGGTCATAAGAACTCTTGAATATGAACTTTCAATTTAAGAAGACTTCTTATTTATTATTTATAAAACTCATTCTCTATTAATGATAAGATTGTTTCAAATATAGTAATGATTTAAAACGTTTTAAAAATGTGACTTGGGTGCCATCAGCTAAAATCGAAATCAAAACATGCAGCTCTCATGTGTTATTCGTTACCATCTGAGCCAAATCCATATGCATATCAAAACTTGATGAGTTACCGTAGTAAAACGTATAATTTATATTACCAGATGGGCGACCATTTTGAAAGGCTAGGCATCTGGTACTGGCCAGGATCATCGTTGTTTAACTTTGGGTTAAGGCGAGAACCTGTGTGTCTACGTGATTGTGTCGTATATGTATGTATATGTATATATATGTGTATGTATATATATGTATGCATATATAAGTGCATATACGTATACATATGTATGTATATATATGTATATATATGTATGTATATATAAATATGTATGTATATATGTATCTATGTGTATATATGCATATATATGTGTATAGATATATCTGCATATGTACGTGTATATATATGGATATGTATTTTTATGTATGTATATATATATATATATATATATATATATATATATATTATTGAAAGTAATAGACCAAAGTCTAAAAGAGCAAAGGAGTATCGTTTCCGAAACGATCGTACAAATTAATCTAAATTTGTTATGTTTTCCTCTCTGAAAACTCTTTCACCCTTTCTCCTAGTATATATATGTATGTATATATATATATACATATATATAATATATATGTATATATATAATATATATGTATATATACATATATAATATATATATGTATATATACAAACATATATATAATATATATGTATATATACACACATATATATAATATATATGTATATAAATACATATATATAATATATATACATATATATATAATATATATACATATATATATAATATATATATACATATATATAATATATATATACATATATATAGAATATATATACATATATATACAATATATATACATATATAAACACACACACACACACACACACACACACATATATATATATATATATATATATATATATATATATATATTAAACGAAACCAAATTAACTATATTATTCTAGATTTTCACAGCTGTCCAAATATCTCATGTGCCCTCTTGGGAAAATTAATTGTCTTCCACTTGTGTTACATATCTGCTTTCTCACTATTTACTAATCAATAGCCGACAGAACTTCTTGTTCGGAGAACAATGGGATTTCTGCTTGACCTTGGACGAATAGCTGACATTTTTAAGATGATAAAAAATTTAAATTGTTGTCTGAAATAATATGACTTGCCTTTTCCTGATGAAGTTCCAATTCCGTTCTTACTTCCAGATAAAATTTTTATTAACTGTTGGAAGTTTTTATTATATAAGAATTTATGATCTAAATATTAATTTATTTGTCCAACGTCTATGTCACAAAAAAGCCTTATCATTGCAAACAAAATTTAATGAGAAATGAACTAACCTTTATAGTCACTCTTTATCAGTTTAAAATCATGAAAACCATTTCCTATCGAAAAATTCTCAAAACAAAAAAACATGGCTTCCTGTTTACGGTTTCAAATTGGCTATTTTATTTTATAATTAAAAAAGTCATATTATGAGGCGACTGTAAGTTTTTTGTATTATATATATTTTTATTCAAAAAGTAATGTGCTAGTGAACTTCTTTATAATTTTTATTAAAAATTATTCAGATAAAAACAAAACATTGCGTTGTGTGTTGATTTTTCATTGAAAAAAAAATGTCAATTTTTAAAATAATTTTTTTTTTAGCATTAAAAGGTTTAAAAAGAAGGTACCAAAAATGTTTTAAATTCGTTGTTATTTGTTTTATTTAATCTTTTCATCCATTTTATTTATAATGTGTTTTAAAAATCTTCAACTACCGAGGAATTCTCACGGGTTCTGCTAGTTTATTTTATTTGAATTAGTCGGACAACTTTTAAAATTTTGTGCGATCTTTTTCAGAACGTTTCAGCCGATGTAACCTCAAACATTCTACAGGTGCATTTAAAAATTTTCACATGAACCCACAGCGCAAAAACGCTGATATATATCTTTTAATTTGCCATTCATCCTAAGTGAGTCTTCTGGAGGTTTTAGGTTCAATCCTCACTACAGGCAATACTAATAAGAATATAAAAAAATCATTTAACAATTATACCTGGTCATAGCTGACAGAACGGGGACAATTCATCCATCGTATATTAAGTAAAGGGCTCAGTTAAAAATTTTGTATAGCTTCCTGAACGTTTCAGTCGATGTAACCTCCAACCCTTTTTAGGTAGATCTAGAACTGTACACATAGACCTCTGGAGCAATGTATAAAGGCGTTGTTTTTTTTTTAATTTGGCATAAGTTCTAACTGTCATTCTTATGGTGTTTTAGGTTCAATCCCTACTATAAGCGATAATAACAAAAGAGAGAAAAAGACAATAATTATACTCGCTTATGGCTGACAGAATGACAACAATCTATCCCGTGGATTAAATAATTGACTAAGTTTGAAAGTTCGGATGGGTCTAGAGTTCGGCATGATGATTTCTTGACTGGTACAGATGCACCTGAAAAGGTCGGGGGTTACATCGACCGAAACGCTTGTGGAGAAGACAACGAAAATGAGGATAGTAGTCCTAAAAGATGAATTTTCAACGACGAATATTTAAGTAAGAATGCATTGTTTATCAATGCATTCTTACTTAAATATTCGTCGTTGAAAATTTATTTTCATATGGAACAAATAATGACAGTGAAGTGCGTTTATTGAAATAGAAAAGCATGTATTAAATGGGTTCTTAAAAGTATGTCTTAAATGGGGTCTTAAAAGCATGTCTTAAATGGGCTCCTAAAAGCATGTCTTAAATAGGGTCTTAAAATTTCCCGTTAACTTTTAAATAATTAACTTTCAAATAATTGTTTACTTTCTTGCTCGAGAGATACCTTCAAGTATGTTCTCACGATAATATAAATATGCTATCTACAACAATAATTTGAAAGGTTCTAATATGCCGTCATGTAAACTACTAAAAGTCACAAAGTTCAGACTGTCCTGGTCGCCGTTGCTTTGGATGTATATTTAACACTTTGGACTTTTTAACTGAGCCATTTACTTAATCCACGATGGATAAATTGTGCCCGTTCTGTCAGCCATGACCTAATTAGGCAATAATTAGCCCAAACGACAAAAGACGATTGACAATTATTTGATAACCTATTATTAGAAGGCCGAAATATCAGCCGTGTCGCTTTTTTTTTTAGCTATGTTGCTAGGGCCGAGACATCGGCGGTGAAGAGTGGGAAAGGTTAAAATTTAGAAAAAAAACAACAAATTACTTGGAGTAAAAATGGCAAATATGTTTTTTTTTGCAAAACATTTTTACCTTTATTAAAAACAAAGAAACGAACGAACAAACTAAAATGCCTTATATGGCTCTTAAAATCTTTCATTTCCAAAGTTCTCCATCATTAATTTTGAAATAATTTTTAATGTCCTTTCTCAATGAATTGCTTCGTGTATGCTGTAACCAATAATGTAAATACACTATATACATCAATAATTTTTAATGTTCTTTCTAAAGAGATTGCTTCTAGTATGCTGTAACCAATAATGTAAATACACTATATGCATCAATAATTTTTAATGTTCTTTCTCAAGTGATTGTTCGAGTATGCTTTAACCAATAATGTAAATACACTATATACATCAATAATTTTAATGTTATTTCTCAAGAGATTGCTTCGAGTATGCTGTAACCAATAATGTAAATACACTATATACATCAATAATTTTTAATGTTCTTTCTCAAGAGATTGCTTTGAGTATGCTGAAACAAATAATGTAAATACACTATATACATCAATAATTTTTAATGTTCTTTCTCAAGAGATTGCTTCGAGTATGCTGAAACCAATAATGTAAACACACTATATACATCAATAATTTTGAATGTTCTTTCTCAAGAGATTGCTTCCAGTATGGTGTAACCAGTAATTGAAACACACTATATACATCAATAATTTTTAATGTTCTTTCTAAAGAGATTGCTTCGATTATGCTAACCAATAATGTAAATACACTATATACATCAATAATTTTGAGTGTTCTTTCTCAAAAAAATTGCTTCGAGTATGGTGTAACCAGTAATTGAAACACACTATATGCATCAATAATTTTTAATGTTCTTTCTAAAGAGATTGCTTCGATTATGCTAACCAATAATATAAATACACTATAAACATCAATAATGTTTAATGTTATTTCTCAAAAGATTGCTTCAAGTATGCTGTAACCAATAATGTACATACACAATATCCATCAATAATGTTTAATGTTCTTTCTCAACAAGACACTATATACATCAATAATTTTTAATCTGTCCAAACATGTATTACTAAAAATCAACATTACGTTTGAAACACCCTGAAAGAAGCTGAAGTAAATTTATATCTCCCCTTAACTACCTATATCTGATTAATTAAAAAATTAAACACCTATTTTAATTATTTGCGTCCTATATTAAGTACTAGCGGGGGGTACCCGGCGTTGCACGGCGTTTTAGAGGCCTGTAAGTGAAGTAATAATCCTAAATCCCGAAAAAGTGTCTTTTGGGGGTGGGGGGCTCGAATAATCATTGAAGCGAAAGCGCAAAAAAACAAAAAAACAAAAAACAAAAACAAAACAAAAAAAAAACGTGATGAATCAACCCAAAAGGGAATTAGGTCAAATATCAATTCCGCAGTGAAGTTTGTTTTGGTTTAGTTTCAGTAGTCACGCATCACACTCGATTTCTAAATGAATTTTTTGTTTTCTCGAATTCCAAATGAATTTATTTGTTTTAATTTTAATTTAAGTGTAATGCAAGCGAAATAACGGTATCGTTGCGGTGTAATAATAAATATAAAAGAATGAATTCTTTGTGTAAAAATAAATGTTGAGTTGAAAGCACTAATAAAGAAAGGTCATAGTTAGATTTCACGGTTAGAGTCGGTAAAACCGGAAGTAAGAAGCGGTTAGTCCCGCAGGTTGCGTTTTACGCTAACTAAAAAAAGCAAGAATTAAGAAATAGTAAATGAAATTCATTGCTATATCATACTTCGAGTATATATTAAGTTGAGTTTACGAAATATCGCAAGTAAGAATTGTTAAATATTATTACCAGGAACAAAAACATTGAAAATAAATTAAATCTACACTTGTTAGATATTTATTACCTAAGTTATCATCTACAGAAATCATAAATTTATGTAAAATACAGTTTTTATTTTAGTTATTCATTGAATGAGTCTCATTGCAGTTTCTATTTTCATCGATTGAGCTCTCGGGCGCTGCCATTGTATTCCATAAGCGATCACGAAAATCTACAATTTCTTGGTTCTGTAGCTTCTTTATGATTATATCTCTTCGGGGTGACATTGCTTGCAAAGCATAGTTGTCACTAAAGTAAGGACTTTTTTCTAGAAATTTTATAACCTTTTCCATAGACTTTTCTGCATCATCCCATGATATTGCTTCACCAGAGTGTCTTTGTTATTTACATTAGGGTAAGGGAATTTTCATCACTATTACTGCCTTCAGGATATTGATCAGTAGTTTCCTCATCTTGTTGCACCCACATTTCAACATCATTTGCATTAAGTGATTTAAGAACAGCGTGGTTGGTCGGTAACCGTTTGGTTTCAAGAATTTTTTCTAGACCAGATATATTCTCTGATTCTTTCAGTTCAGAAAACTTTGGCACTGGGCATAATTTACCCCATGCTTTTATTAATGTACTTGCTCGAACTTGATTCCATGCACTTGCGAGAGAAAATATGGCATCTTTGGTAGTAAAATGGCGCTGAAAATCGCTTATACTTACGGTACTATTTATCATATTCATCATGAAATCATTTCTGTAACAACATTTTAACTTCCAAATAATCCCTTGATTCATAGGTTAGATGAGAGAAGACACATTAGGTGGTAAGTAACACACAAAAATATTCCCGCAAGATGACACTAGTTCTGGTTCAGGAGGATGTGCTCTACAATTGTCCAACAGAAGCAAGCACTTTGAATCAGGTTTACCTCATTCAAGAAAACGCCCCTGGACAACTGGCACAAATTCTTGCAAAAACCATTCTTTAAACAACTGTTGATTCATCCATCCATTTCGTGAAGAATAATAGGATACTGGCAAAGGCGAAACTCCTTTCAATGCTCGGGGACACTTTGATTTGCCGATGACAAGAAGCTTAAGTTTATGAGTTCCAGAAGCATTAGCGCATACCATCACTGTTAGTTTTTCTTTATTTAATTTGAGTCCTTTTATTTTCTGCTCCTCGGATCCGGCTAATGTTTTTGTAGGTAAGCACTTCCAATTTACGCCACTTTTATCAGCGTTGTAAACATCCTCTGGTGTTAAACCATAATCGGCAATTATCGTCTTGAATTTGTCACAATAATTGGATGCTGCGTGTGTATCAGCAGACCGTTGTTCGCCTGACATTGTTAATTGTCTTATACCATGTCTACTCTTAAAACTCCTAAGCAGCCATCACTGAATTTCATATCTTCTGCGATATTCAACTCTTCCTTAAGAGATTTTGCTTTAGCAATTAACATGGGTGCAGATATTGCTACACCTTCATTCCGTTTTGCTACAAACCACGCATGCAATATTCGATCGAATTCAACTTGCTTTGGTCTGCGAAGAGTCCTTCTTTTGACATGTATTTTATTTGAATAGAAAGGAGCAGCCTTCAATATTTCCTCCTTTTTCTTTTTGATGTAAAGCAGTGTACTTCTTCCAATCTTATAATCTCTCAATATAACGCTATTTTCAACTCCAGCATCTAATTTTTCTATAATTTTACTTTTTTCGAGTAAAGTCAGTGTCACTTGTTTTCTGTTAGAGTTGCAAGCCATTGTTACACTATTTTAAATATAGCAATCTCAAAAAAAAAAAAAAATTACAGTTAGTGTAAATTAATTATCAATAGCTAATCTACATTAATTGCATAGTACCAATATTAACATTTCTGCACAATATCTGACTAAACCATGTAAACATATTTACTGCAACTCCGCATCAAATATGCTAATACAATTTCAATGCCGAGACAGTTCAAGTTTAGAGAAAGTCCAGGTTTAGAAGAAGTCCAAATGAGAGGAAGTCCAAATGAGAGGAAGTTCAACTTTAGAGGAAGTTCAAATTAAAGGAGTTTTACTGTATTTCTCGTGTTTTGAGATGTATGTTGTTTTCAACTGGCAAGGAGACCCGGCGTTGCCCATGATTGAATGTTTCACCCTCCTATATTTTTATTTTCATCCAAATCGAGGAAATCGTCAATTTTTCAATCAAATCTATTGATCGCCTGCTCTAGTTGAGGACTCTACGCGATGCACCGAAAGAAAGCTTCACATGCCTTCACACAGTGACTGGATCCATAATACACTGCAGTTTACATTGCCCTGAAGAGAACCTATTTTTATATAAAATGGCTTGAATTAAAGTTTAAAATGCAAAAGACAAGTATCATGCTTCAAGTCTGCTCTAAACAAAAACATTCATTTCGAACGCGTGTTTTCGTGTTGTGAGATATGTGTTATTTTCAACTAGCAGGGAGACCTGACGTTGCCCGTAATTGACTAAGGGTCAACACATGTTTCACCATATTTTATCGTTATCGAAATCGGTGAAATTCAAGTAAAATATTCAAGATTAGAACAATAGTCGGATTAATCTAAATAATAACGAACAATAATTCTTCGACAATAATTCAGAATTGTAATTACTGAAACTGTATTAAAATCTTATTGTGTATTATTCCTACACCCTTGCTAGCATAAAGATAAATGCACAATCTTATATATAATAAAAGAGGCGCAATTTTCCCCCTCTGGACCAAAATACCATAGGTTTACACCAACAGTTGGCACATCAAAATTTATTATGTTTACGCTATTGGCCATTACTTTATATAACTATAGAACTTCATTAAAGACACATTATTTCATGATATCAAAATATTACATTTATTCATCATTATCATAACCTACAGAGGAAGTAGCTCAAATTTTACCCCCTATTCGATAAGACCTCTTACAACCTCATTCTACACCGCGTGCATTTATACTTTTTTTTTACTTTCCTACGTCTACTCCATCATTAACTGACTAGTATTGAATAAAATAACATCAAAACACAAAAACAGGTATTCATTCCTCCGCATCCCCCTTTCAATAATCCTTTTCCTCCCCAATCTACAATCCCCGCACCTCTGCATCTCCTTCACTCCTAACCTAATTCTCTCCCTCTCCACCCTCTTCATTGCTGCCACCCTAAACTTACTTCTCTCCTTCCCTACACCCCCCCACCTTTTACTTCGCTGTTTCCCCTCCCCTCTTGCTGCTCCCCTTTTTTCTCTACCTCTTTTCATTGCCTCTAATCCGGTCGGATGTTGAACTGGTGAATTCGCCCGGCGTCGGTACTCTGCGCTCGCCTTTGTCTCGAAGAATGCCATGTTTGTTTGCTGGCTTGATCAGCGAGTGCTCTTCACCTTTTTTTTTTAATATTATTCGGAGGTAGGAAAGGCGCCTGAAATTACAGGTTGAACGAATCTACGGTCGATAAATAACATGCAAGCGAGCGAGCAACTGCTGAAAACTTGTCAGCAGACCTCCCCCCAAACTTTTTTTTATTTTCAAAACAAACGCACTTGCGCGATTAGGTCGACCGAAAAGTTTCTCTCCCGTTTTGGGATATATTGTTTAATAGAGTGTTCATTTTAGATTTTGCTGTTTTTATTATTAGGTCTCGAATATAGATTTGAAATAGCTGAAACAAAAACGCATAGGAAAAGCCTTGTAAGGCATTAGCGTCTGTTTCAATTCTGCACACATTTATTTATATACAGGGTGCGTCAGAATTCAGGATTCCTTTCTTTCTATTAGTAATTTATTTATCTATTTTTATCGTTAGTGTGTTTGTTTTGTTTTGAAATCATATGATCTGAAAAAAAAAAAAAAAAAAAAAAAAAAAACGCAAAGCGGAGAAAGTACAAACCAGACTTTAATATGTATATAAATATGACGAACAAGTGAGTCATGCATTCTAACATACTAGGTACCGGCAAAATGAATGCCGATGCTGAAAATGTATAAACATTTTGACTCCTCCTTTTACTTAAAAATCCACCAAAAATCAGGAAATTAACCAATTTTAATGAAATTTTCAGTATTTATTAAGTAATGATCGCGGAATATAATGAAAACATTATTTTTATTTTAATCCGAGTGAAAATGTATTATTTTTTATAACAAAAAAAAAAAACACCTTTACAAAAGTTATGAGTTTCTGTAGTAAAAAAATGCAAGAATTTATTTCGGCTTTTTTTTTAATAAAATAAATGTATCGTAAATTATAACAATTAAAAAAAGAATTAATTTTTACAGGAACATAAGAAAAAAAGCACCTAAAGTGCATATTAACGAAATCGATATAACTCGAAGAAAAATTAATTTCTCGAACTACTGATACTATCATTGAATTAAGCATCGGTTATTTAATATTTTCCCGCAAAAAAAAAAAAAAAATTAATTGCAAAAATTATTTATTATTTTTTTTTCGGTTACGTTTTTAACGTAATTTTTATATGTAAGATTCTAATATTTGTATTGTACGCAAGAACGTATAATCATCAATGTAAGATAATTTTCATATAATCTCGGAAAATAAAGTAAAAAAAATAAATTGAAGAACAGGAACATACAAAAATAATTAAATTAAAAAAATGGAAACAATCATACAAACGTTCCATGTCGGTAAGTATGGAGGCACATTCTTGAAAATATAAGGAAAAAAATGCTCGATATGCCGGAACATTGTTAAATAATAATGACATTATGTCATTAATGTGCTTCCGTACTTCTTTGAATTTCGCCGCCATGCTACCATGGCCACATTTTTGGATAATTATTACCTTTTTTTAGCAAAAGTTAAGTACATTTATTGTATTAATTCATTATTTCAAGACTTTAACTTAATACTAAACTTGGAAATAATTCCAGAAAACTTATATTTCTCTTGCCAGAAAAATGTCAACACGATCTTTGCCATAATGAATTTTTACGTGACATGTACGATTTTTCAGATTTGAGATAAAATTATTCCATATATTTTTTTTTATTTCACACGCTATTTTTTCTTTGAGAAATTAACTTTAAGCTGTAATCTTTTAAACATAATCAAAAAATAACCGAAATTTTTAAAAATATTATGATTAGCCGGCGTTGAAAACCAGGTCTCATACTTAAGCAGCCATTAGAATTGCTCGTACCTATAACATACCATATATACACATGATGAGAATATATATATATATATATATATATATATATATATATATATATATATGAGATGAGATGAGATGAGAATAAATTTTATTGACGCTAAGAACGTACACAGATCGGTTTAAATACATTTGTTAAGCGACGTTCAACTGCAGTGATCACGTGTTCCTATCTTTTTTTTTTAGAAACATGAATTTAGCAACGTTATGAGTTTTACAGTTCTGAATTTTTTGAATGAGGATTAATTATTCGTATTATTTCGAACTATTGTTCTACTCTTGTTATTTGCACGTTTCCGTCGGGCTCCACAAGGTCACATGGCGTAGTAAATAGCGTACGTGTGAAATTCCGTCGTAAAAGTTTCATTTCTGGAGATTGAAGGTTCGATCGTCAATGCGGGAGACCCAAAAATACAATTGCGAATTACTTACCCAGTCATGGCTGACAGAACGAGAGCATGCTACTCCCGTGGATTAAATAAAGGCTTCCGTTCGAAATTCCATGCAATTCTCTATCTATATAAAAGCCAAGTACGTCCAAGGATGGAGTACTGCTGCCACATCTGGGCAGGAGCTGCTAAAAACAGCTTATCCTGCCTTGACAGAGTACAAAATAGACTTCGTGGCTTAGTGGGGGATGCCCTTTTCTCTACCCTGCAGCCTCTCTCCTACAGAAGAGACGTTGCGAGCCTATCCTTGTTTTATCGTTATTTCCATGGCAGGTGCTCGTCTGAACTCCAATCTCTGGTCCCCCCTCGTCAATCTTTCACGAAAAACACCCGTCTAGCCGAATCCACAGTGAAAAATTTTCCCTACTCTTTATCTGTGCCTAAATCAAAACGTGGATTCCATGAACAAAGCTTCTTTCTTAGAACTGCACGCCTGTGGAACTCTATCCGTCTGCCTGCTTCCCACCTGACTACAACTTGGATGTCTTCAAGTCCAACGTTCACAAATTCCTAATGAACCGCCCCCTTAAGTAAACAATTCATCAAATCTCCACACTAACGTAATGTACTTGCAATAACCCTTATCCCTGAGTGGCTTCCGGGCTTTGATAAGTGGTGACCACTGTGTAAAAAAAAAAAAAAAAAGATACGCCTGAAGACCGAAACGTTTTGTAAATAACGCTCAAGATCAGAACAGTAGTCCGAAGAATCCTCCGAACAATCCGAATGTTTCAGACTTTTAGAATGCATTTTATGAATTTATTATCTTATTTGTTAAATACTTCAAAGCCCCGTTTGTTTAGCGTTATAAAACGTCATCACGCAAAATGCACACGAATAAAATAAAAAGAAATAAATATTGTGGACTGTATTTTCAGAATATTATCGACTAGTTCTGTTCATTCACTGTCATCTCGCAAAGTTCGGTTTTAAATAATAATTATAACACAAAAATGTTTTTGTAATCACGAAACAAAAACTTTCTCAATTATAATATTATAGATACATAAACAGTAACATTTTTTGGAATTTCGATTCAAATTTATTGTTCATTTAATTCTGACCGTAAAAAAAGGTAATTTATGTGTCTGGCAAAGTTCTTAGATATGTTTTGTACAGAAATTTATCCGATAAGTATCGCAATCGAAAAAATCCGATCCTAGAAAAAATTATTTTCTCATAGATAAAAAAGAAGAATTTTTAAAAGGAAATTTTTTATGCGTTACACTGGCAAGGAAGATAATAAAATTTTAGCAAATTATGTATTCTTAAAAAAAACAAACAAAACAAAACAAAAAACAAACATAATTATTGACGTCTAGAGGTATAGCAGAATGGTATAGCATTCGACTACGAATTGAATTATCCCGTGTTCAAACCCGGGTGTCCCTCGCCATTTTATTTTAATTTTTTCTTAATGAGCTCAGTTTACGATAAAAGAAGAGATACCATTTAAAATCGCCGCAAATCATTTCTTTGTTTGCATATTTCAAAACTAAACATTAATCAGAGGTGACTTATCTAGAGCATTCAAGCCCAAATATCAGCTGACGTGATTTTGTAAACAAACACAGACAGAATTTGATGGACGAAATTATCATTATTATTATTTTTTATTTACCCTTCTCTCATTGGTCCCTCTCCTTCTCCGACCCGAACCTGCTGGACTACTTCGTTTAGTTATAAGTCGAAAGCATCACCAACATGACCTCTCACAACAACAAAGCTAGCTTGATCGCCGCCATTCTCCGAGTATTCGCCGAGCTTCCGTTAGCGCTTGTAGAAAAGGCATGCTCCCAGTTGCAGATCCGTATCGAGACGGTGATTGAGGCTGAAGGCGGCTACATTTAATAGATATCAGCTGTACTGCATAATCAAGTTACCTGAATTGATTTTTTAAAGCTGGAGTGCTGTTTAAAAAAAAAAAAATTTTAGGGCGACACTTTTATCGTTCCACCTTGTAACCGTCATTTTATACAGAAATTTAATCAGTTAACCTTAGCGTTTTTCTTCGTCGACAGTTTAATAAATAGGCCCAGCACAACCGAAAATTTCCAACTACTTGCAGTGGGAGTGGCACCAAAGCCAACAGAGTTTGTGCCATTTCTGAAATAGCCTTTTCTATGTTGATTGCGGTTTGATGCTGGTCTTGTGCAATTCTAGGTAGCCAATTCTCCCAGTATTTGCTTTCTCTTTTTGAGGTGTTAGTTTACTGCTAATCGTCTGAGGCGAGGAATGCCGACGAGGTTGTTCATGCATTTTATTTTTCAGGTCAGACTGCTCCTCCTCGGAGGTGCTAATATTTTAATCCCATTTTCCGACTCTTGTGTCACATTTCTCACCGTGTCACCAGTCCGAGAAATGAGCCCAACTCAATCGGAAGTCGGCAAAATATATAGTTCGCTATGATCAAGCCAATAAAATAATGATGGAGTTTCAAATAGAATTTAAAAACGTTTTATAAAAGTCTCTGGAATTCCTTCCCTGTTTCCTGTTTCCCTGACTGTAATGACATGCAAAAATGTAAATATAATGTGGGCAGACATCTCGCTACTCAACTCCCCACATTTCTCTCTTAGATATGATTAAAAATTTCTCTTCCTTGCTTTCTTTCTTTCTTTATCTTTCCATCGCATCCCTATTCATCCCTCTCTTTGTCTTTCTCTCACCTATCTCTTATTCTTTTTACCATGTTTACCTCTTTCTCTCTCCTTCAGATGTCCCCGTTTTCTCTCCCTTCCCCTCTTTCTCGCTCATTCTTTTCTTTCTCTTTTCCTCTCACCCCATCTTCTCTCTCTCTCTCTCTCTCTCTTTGTATTCCTTTCTTTGCAACCACTCCATTTTTGCTCTTTATTTCTCTTTTTTCCCTCACCTCTCTCTCTCTCTCTCTTTCTTTATCTCTCATTATCTCTCCTTCTTATCTCTCTATCAGTCTCCTCTTTCTCTTTTACTCTTTCCGATTTCGCTCTCTCTCTCTCTCTCTCTCGCCTTTTATCTTTCACTATTTCTACTACATCCCGCTTTCTCTTTGTTGTTCTATACTAAAGTCGAATTGGTTTTTAAAGTCCCGCAGTTTTTAGCAAGTTGCCCAATCCTGTATTGAATGACTATTTCTTTATTTCTCCAATATGGAGGCAAAGTCTTTAGCTTCCTTTGAATTACGCAGTTTATTTTATAAACACGTGGTTGAAAAACGCGCGAGAAAAAAAAATGCGAAAAACCTTGACGTTATTTACTTGCATCCTTCAATTATTCCGTTTCTCCGCCATTCGACGAGCAGCAAAGTAGGTTAAAGTTTGCCTATTGATTCGTTCGATCTCATCGATTCTTAAATGCTCACATACTTGATCTTAAAGATAAGAAAACCAACAACGTCTCTCATATGGGGGAAACAGATAAGAGAACACGATATATATATATATATATATATATATATATATATATATATATATATATATATATATGATTGCTTAATTTAATCACATAAATTAATATATGAAGATATGCTTTTATGCGTAAATTTTCAGTATTTACTTCAACAGTGCTCAATACATAGGTACTTGGTAGTAAGTTATGAAAATACATATGACAATTAAGCTACACAGAATCTTCCACGTTTCATAAGCCTGACGAATTCACACGAGAATGAAACGCGGAATATTGTGTGGCTTAATTGCCGTATATATTTTCATAATCCTCTCTCTATATATATACGTATATATACATTTATCGTATTTATATATATGCATATACGTGTATATATAAGTATGCATATGCACACATATACAAGCGTATATATGCATATACGTGTATATGTATATAGATGCATATATATGCACATATATATGCATATACGTATATATACATATATCGTATTTATGTATATGCATATATGTATGTATAAATAAGTGCATATATACATAAATATATATACATATATATATGTGTGTGTGTGTGTATGTGTGTGTGCATGTGTGTGTGTGTGTATGGACAGAACAATTTTGATATTAACGGCTCGCGTTCCTTTTTTAGGGAGGGTAATTTGATGAGAGATAAAAATTCAGGGAAGAAGCCTTTGAAAGCATCTTGAATTTATTATCAAGATAAAACTGAATGCTTTGAAAATGGACAGTACTCATTGCTTGCATAAATTTTTTTTTTTTCCAAACGTTTTCGGAACACACACATCTTATTGGACCTGAAACCTGCTTTGTGAGATAGCGAAAGATAGTCTTTTCATATCATTTACGAAAGCATCAAAGGCTAATACACTTTCCTAATATGAAAAA
>NC_136518.1:48857464-48907464 GCF_053919585.1 Euprymna scolopes
ATATATATATATATGTGTGTGTGTGTGTGTGTGTGTGTGTGTGTGTGTGTGACCCCGAAACATGCATGTACGTAGATTACTGTTTTAAAAATAAATAATTAAATAAATAAAAATATTATTTCTTTACATCCAAAATATAAAATGGACAATTTTTAAAAAATACATCCGACTTTCAAGGTGAAGACGTTAACCTCTTTAAAAAAAAAAGCAAAAAAAACTACCTCATATATATATATATGTATATATATATATCCGTAATCCTGTCTGTTTGTTTGTCTGTTTGTTCACAATTTGATGTATATATACAAAACTTCCTGCTGAAAACGGTTATCTATATAAATTTTATTTACTATAAGATTTTCTATATAAATAAATAACATCATGATCAATATATATACACTATATTGAAGGCAATGTACATAATAGAACTAATCTAATTTGTATATTATATTAAAGAAAATCTTTTTAAATAATTCGCTCAATTAAAATTACTGATTATAGTAATGTAATTAATGTAATTGTTCTATTTAAGAGTATTATTTAAAGTTTATTTATTTAAATTATTTTAATTCAAGTTATTTTGTACTATTTGCTAAACTGCCACATTTTCAGTAATTTTCACGGATATTTCACTTCCGGTTATGAACGGATATAGTTTTTAACCAAATCGAGAGATATGGTAACAAAATGATTTGTTTTAATCATTTATTTTCTATAAATGTAAGAGTTACAAATATTGATAAAAAAATAAATAATTAGGCTAAGGATGATTTTATTTTTCGACGAAATATTTTAAATCGTTAGCCCTCTATTAAAGTCTCGGCTATAAATGTCGATTCATTGTAAGGTGTGAGCACGTTTACCAAAAGGTTAAAATTTATTCCCTACGGACGATTTTAAAATCATTTTTCAACTATTCACTTGGCTGTCTGAATTTTATTATCGTTTCCATAATACTTTGAAAAAGAGACAAGGTAAAGTAATGCTTTTTATATCAGATATATTCCTACGCGTTTTTTTTTTTTTCACTTTTTTTCTTCGATTTTCTTTTGAGAAAGACCTTATGTTTTCCTGTCTAGGTAATTGATTTAGTTGATAATATATATTTGTGTGGGGGAGTTTCGACGTAATTATGTTTTTTTTCGGGGGGAGGGGGTATCGCTTTATGTCTCAGCGTCACTCAAAGAAAAATAATTGCAGAAGTACAAAAATGCGGGTGTTTTTATCTGTTTAGTACTTCTGCAGTTTACGAACCGTGCTATTTTTTTTAGATATGATTAACAAGTGTAATTCAATTTTTGACGTATCTTTTGTTTATTAAATTTTTATGTGAAAGTCCTTCCTTTATTAAAAATGGGGTACTTTTTATATGCACAACCAAGCATAGTTTATCCGCAAAAATCCTAATTTACATTTTTGGGAGCAACACAAACTGAAAACGGACCTGTACAGTTTTTTTTTCTACGTAATGTAGAACTTTCGTTTACATTTTTACCAGTGGTACAATAAATGTCGTTTACCCAGAAGTTTTGGTTTCGAACCTGTAATTACATAAATATTAAAAGAATGCCAATTAGTATTGTGTAATACAAAAATATCCGTAGCAAAGCTCGGGTAAATCGGCTAGTATATATATATATATATATATATATATATATATATATATATATATATTTGGGTAGAACACTGTTGTAAATAATCTCACCCGCTACTAAATTGGCTGAAAATGCGAAGCTCGTTGTTTGTTTGTTTACGAACAGGCGATTTGAGCACTATAAAAGTGGTGGCAGGTGTCTATTTAAATAGACATTCCGACGAGTTATTTACGGGCGTCGATTCCATGGTCGAGTAGGAGAACTGCCGACTGTACAACACGACGGTTCTAGGTTCAATCCTTGGCTTGGGAGAGATGCTAGTCTAGCGGCACTGATGAGTTGTGATACAACAAAACAGGAATGTATGTCGATGACATATATATATAATGTTAAATGTCCACGTATGCTTCTAGGATAGTAATTTAATAGTTATGAGGGCTTTTTGAAACATGAAAAACGATGTTACTTTTTGTATTTAATATTTTTATTGTTATTTTTTATATTTCAAGCGTATACTGTTTTGTGACCAAGATTGGAGATCCGCTTGAAATAACTCATAATCTTTTTAAATATATACATATATATATATATATATATATATATATATATATATATATATATATAATTATTTTTTTGTTACTATAATAATTAAATACCTACAGACACTAGTGTTTCATCCTTTCGGGATTCTTCAGTGCAGGGTGTCACGATTACTACCAGTCGAACGATTCGAACCCCGCGACACGAGACATCTCTGGCTCGATTAGCGGAGGCCGTATCCATTCGGCTACTATTAACCGTGCGAAAATAGCGTTGAATTTTAAACATTTTAATTTAAATGTTCATTACGTCAGACAGACAGTGATCAAATCGTTATACGATGATCTACGCATAAGAGCTAAATTGACCGACTTTTTAATTCAACTGAAAGTGTTCAACGATAAGAAACGAATTTCTTAAAGGGGCTGTCATAATTATTATTTTTTTTTTTACTATAATAATTATATATACATATATATATATATATATATATTATATATATATATATATATATATATATATATATATATATATATATATATATATATATAGCAATATTCAAATGATAAAGCCGGATTTCTTAGAATATATTAAGTTATTATTAAAACTTATTCATTTTTTTGTCGCCATATTTATTTCAAGCAAATTAGTCGATTCTTCATATTTAAAAGCTAATCATACAGTCTTTGGCCTTTATTTAATACTAATCATTCACTTTTTACCCTTTAACCGCCATCTGTTTTTAGAGGAAATTATTCAGTTTTTTTTTTGTCTCGCCGCCATTTTTTTTTCTTTTAAGAAAATCGCTTCGTTGATCAACTGCTATTTTCATCTTAACCCGTCTATAACAGTAACCTAAAAGTGATACTTTTTTCGTTTTATATATTACTCTTCGTGGTGTGATATAATAGTTTTTTCTATTGTCCAACATGTCTGAGGCGAAGTATTCTCGCAAGTTCTCATATGGTGCTATTAACACATGTGCACGAAAGGTTGTCAAGCAAATTTGTGAATCTAACGTGCTGGGAATCGAGTGTATCTAATGTTTTCCATTTCCTATTTGGGTCTCACGTATTTGGAAAAAGTTTTTTTTTTTTTTGCATTCAATGGCACGACAAATTCCGATAATTCTACAAGAATAGCGGACAACACAACAATTATCGATTTAACTACATTTTATATATCAACTATCGTCAGATAAACTTCTTGCGTCTATAAAATCAATTTATTTTTCTTTATAAATGTGTGTGTGTATATGTGTGTACGCGTGTGCGTGTGTGCGCACACACACATACACACATATATATGTGTGCGCACACACACACACACATATATGTGTGTGTGTGTGTGCGCACATATATATAATTATGCTATCAAAGAGTAAATCTATAACAAAGCAAAACTTATCAAAGTAAGAAAAGCTGAACATATCAAGAGGAACAAAGAAATAATATAAAATGAAAGATGAGGAATAAAAGTTATATATAATTTCATTATTTCATCAGAACAATGAGGAAACGTTAAGTGGAAATTTAAGAAAAAATCTCACATTTGTGGAGCATAAAGTCCTAGTACAATCCTCACAAATCCAGGAAGTGTTTATACAGTATAGTAAAATCCTTAGAATATCAGTATAAGCTTGTGAATTGATCTAATAATTGAAAGATCCAGGTAGGGATTTTCGTAAAACTGGTAGGTAATTAGTGGAATTTCAACAATTTGTGGGGTTCACTCCTGTCTAGATAAAAATTTATACTGGGGTATAAAATTTGGTGTATCGGACAAGAGGTATGTACCAGACCACTTCCAAAAATGGTGATCAATAAAATAATTCCAAAAGTCGGCAAGGTTATGTTCTTGTTAAATAAAATCTAAGATAAAAAAAATCTGTAATCAGAACGAAGGTTAATATTTTAAAAAATCCATATTTCAGATTCGATATTAGAGAAAAAAAACTTGTAGAAAATCGAATTTGAAATTCAAGGGAAATTTAAAAAAAAATTCAAGGGAAATTAAAAAAAAAATTCAAGGGAAATTAAAAAAAAATTCAAGGGAAATTAAAAAAAATTAAAGGGAAATTAAAAAAAATTAAAGGGAAACTAAAAAAAAAATTCAAGGGAAATTAAAAAAAAATTCAAGGGAAATTAAAAAAAAAATTTAAATTCAAGGGAAATTAAAAAAAAAACAACACTCGGAAGAAGAATTATTTTGGTTGTTTTTGTTTTACGGCATATCAATCCTTTTGAGGTTATTTAATGCCGAATCCAAAGATTTTGAAGAAAAAGTTTTTAATAGAATATATTTGTTGTTTTCAAGTCGGTTTCTATTCAACACCCATAGTTGGGACCCTGACAGGTACTACCACTCCGGGTCAGAGTGGACCTGGGAGCAATGGCAATTAAAGGGTGGCTCCACACTCCCTAAAGCCCGCAAGCAGGGGCCTCACCATTGGATATAGTTTAAGGTCATATCCAGAACCGGGAAGTAGGGGAAGAAAAAAAAAGTGTGTGTGGGGGGGGGAGAGAAGGGGGCTGTTGTTTTTGTTTTTGGTTTTGCAGAACATAATTAAGTTTTACAAAAGAGAATAGAAAAACAAAAAGGAATATCAATGTAGGTGCATTTCGTTTCAGGAAGCCAATAGACAGCCTGATCTGGTAGCACCAGGGAAGAAGGATTAGAGGGAGGAGGAAAATCATATATATAGGCATACAACACTAAAAATTGGAAATTATAGATAAAAAAATCAAGCTTTCAAACTTAAAAGTTGATTATAAAATAAAAATAGCTGAGAAAAATTTTTAAAAATAAGTTTCTGATGATATAATAAATTTATATATAATTTTTAGTTCTTATCTTTTATTTCACACACACACACACACACACACACACACACACACACACACACACACACACACACACACACACACACGCACACACACACAACTGGAATCTTAAGCAGATATCAATCGTACCAGTTATTATAATCATATAAGTTATTATACAGTACTTATGAACAAGAACCTGAAGTCCTACCTAACTAATATTCCTGGCGAACCAAGTGCAAAAGATATCCAGACAATTGCACTTAAGGGAACATCAAGAATACTAAAAAGAGCTCTCGGTTGGTCTCAATAAAAAGCAGGGCAATGTTGGCAACTGCTTTACCTGCCTCATAACCAAGTTACAATCTTCAAAGGAAGCAAATTTAAAACACACACACACGCACGCACACACACACACACATATATATATATATATATATATATATATATATATATATATATATATATATATTGTGTACAGAAAGTTGTTAGTTGAGACAGATCATTGGTACCGTCGGTTTCAAGCCCGATAATAAGGCCCGTTTAAGGTATCCTTATCAAGCTCTCTTCAGCCAATATTCGTACACAAAATATAAGTACGCTCTTAAAATTTGGATTTTCCTTTTAATTGAGCACTCTGCTGGAATTCTTTTTCCAAAAAAAAACTAATCATATATATATATATATATATATATATATATATATATATATATATATATATATATATTAGTCCCAGGAGGTGAAAATTATTTCCGTAAATAGAACCTTGTCGCTTACGAAGATTAAAATAAAGAGATAAGGTTATCTTGCTTTCTTACGATTACCATATGAAATGAACGAAACCGGAACACATCACATGAATGGCATATCAAGAAAAAGAAAAAAAAAACGGTTCAATTTTTCAGTTTCGTAAGGGTAAATTGCATTTTCATTGTCCTTACGAACTCAAGATGTTACGACTGAAATTGCGAGATAAGCAGAAAAAGCAGATCCGGTCCATGAGACCAGAAGGAAGTTCACATTTGAGCTTTATACTATCTGCATATACATGACCTCTCATATCCATCAAGTAATACAAAAACACATAATAAAATATCTAGTATCATGTTAAGTACATGTTATTGGTTTTAATAAGAAATTTCAGTGAGCACACAGAAACACCTATGCCACACACACACACACACACACACACACACACACACACACACACACACACACACACACACATATATATATTCAAGCACATCTGATTGAACACGACTGAGTTCTTTTTTCTGATTTTCAATTTAATTTCAATTATCCAACAAAATCGAAGAAAAGAACTCAACCGTGTTTAATCAGACGTGCTTGAATAATGACTTGCTGCCAATATCTATCTATCTATCTATCTATATATATATATATATATAAGGCACTTTGCCTTCCTCTCTTACTGAAAGAGAGAGAGAGAGAGAGAGAGAGAGAGAGAGGAAGAGGGAGAAAAATGCCCTATAAACTCCGAAATGGCAAGGGCAGATTTTTTTTTCAAAAGAATTCACACACATGTACCTTATGTGCCTGGGCGTGTTCTTAGATAGTTTCTTTTATCGGATCCCATTAAACAAGGAACAATTCAAATTTACCAAGGTAGACCTTTGTATACACCCCGACGTCACATTTGAGAATTTTGGTCACCGCACACTCACAAGGGTACGGCGTATAAAATCAACAGTAGGTTCTTTGATAAGATAGGGGTGCGTTTAAATTTAATGTTTTTGTTTAGAGCAAAATTGAACGATGATACTTGACTTTTGTATTAAAGGGTAGATTTTTGCGTTTTAATGTATATAGATTCAAGTATTTTTAACTTTTGGCGTTGGTTTCCTGTTGTTGTGTTGCTGACAAGAATTTTTCTAACTCTCGAGGAAGGGGCAGTTCTGTTTTTTTTTTACAAATGTTGTAACATTGCATACGACATAAACGCGTTGACACATCGGTTCTCGTCAGCTCACCGAAGTTAAGTAACGTTGAGCCTGGTTATTACCAGATGGGTGACCATTTGGGAATTCTAGGCGCTGTATGTGCTCTCCGCTTATCTCGGCATTTGTTTCCAGTCGCCTTGTACATACACTTCACTTGCCACTGGTATTTAACAATATCCACTCAGGAGAGGTGTCGTTGGAGATTGCGCACCTCTTGCCACAAAAATTTCACGCGCAGGCATCCTTTTCGTGAGTATCAATATGCTGTCAGAGACCGAAGGAGCCCCTAACATTGCATTTGATTCTGTATTATATATGGTAAGGCAAGATAGGATAGTCGTTGTATAATCACATTCCAATCCAACGAAAATACACTCAAATGCTTTTCATAAGCCCACTCCTACATATCCCAGCTCTGGCCACAGAACTGGACACTTCTCTCTCCCACACTAGATATTCAAAGCTCGTACTCATTTACTGTATCTACCAAACAATAATCATTCCAGCCCTCCTTGCAATAATATTCACACAACCCCCCAGCTGATGTCTTTTTTGAAAGGCAAAATCAACACCGCGGCCAACTTCGAACTACACAAGACCTTATAAAGGGCGAATGAACCCCTTTTCAGGGTCAACGGCCAACTAGCACCGTATATATTTGTTTGTATATATATATACGTGTTGGGGTGAAGAGGGCTCCCGTAAGCCGTGGTGAATGCAACCTTTCTAGGAGAAGCAAATATCTGATTTAAAAAACCATAAAGCAGAAGACCAGTACCCGCATTAAGCTGGTCTGCAGTTTAACTTGTTGCTGGCTATCTTGCTCTTGCTTGTTGCTGGATCTCAACATTTTGAACCGAGAGAGAAACTTAGCTGTCGTACAAAGCTAAAACATCATCTTTGTAAAGATACTCCCTTAGGCATTTGAGCTCATGGACATTAAGTGTCTGAGGAAGTGGCACTCATCTAAAAAGACGCTGCAATCATCATATATATATATATGTATATACAAATGTATGTATAAATTAAGTATATATCTATACATATATATATATATACATATGCATGTATATATGAAACTATGTATATACATATATATATATGTATATACTTGTGTGTGTGTATATATATATATATAATGTGTGTTGTGTGTGTGTATACGGCATAATCGCGTTGACACATCGATTCTCGTCATATCACTGAAGTTAGGCAACATTGAGCCTAGTTAGTACCAGATAGGCGCTGTATGTTCTCTCAGCTTATCTCGACATTTTTTTCCAGTCATTCTTAAATATTTACCACTGGTCACAATGTCGACTCAGTAGAGGTGTGGTTGGAGGTTGCGCACCTCCTGCTACAAAAATTTCACGCACAGCAGTCACCCCTACGGTACGGATGGTATCCAAAGTCTGTCAAACACTGAAGGAGCCTATATATATATATATATATATATATATATATATATATATATACACACACACACACACACACACACAGATATTTGTATATATAAATATATATGTATGTATATATATGTATGTATATTATAATTACAATTTTATTCGGATGAGAATCAATATTATGATTTTTAATGATTCGCTGTATGACTTAATATAAACACTTCCCCGAAACAGTTGTAAATACTCATAATTCCTAGGTGTATGCTCTTTGTTTGAAAAATGCTACAAATCGTCCAAATGTTACAAGGTTAGTCAATCACGCCTTCGATTATATGTGCGTGTATGAAAGCTTATTTTGATTGAGGCAGGGAAGGCAAGACAGTCTACCCCCTCACACTCGATCTGATTATTTTTACTGACACTTTTATGTCAGTAAAAATAAAAATCAAATCGACTGATTGAATCAAAATGTCAGATCAATATCAATCGATACTTATTGTTGATTTCGTGAATGGAACAAGCGGTGAAGAATATTTATACCAGCAGCCGTTTTCAGATACGTCATGCGAGGATCTACACGAAGGTAGGCCAGTCCTAATTTATTTTCTCCCTCATAAGGGTAAAATTGACGGAACGTCGGGTTATTAACGTGGAAAAATATCTAGCTCTACAAAAGCGGAGAACTCCGAGTTGGAACAAAAATTAAAATTGTCTTGGTCTAGAATGATTTCATTTACACTGACCGATGGCAGAAAAATATCGTATCAGAACAGATACCACGCTTTGCTCCTAGCAGGAAAAGTTGCTATACATTGGGAACTTACGACATTAAGTAGAGATTATGTTAATTAGTATGGCAAAGGTTACATGTCAGGACAACCTGGCAAGAAACGGAAATAGACCCAGTGCACCTAGCGTGAGTGAGGCCAGGAACGATTAATAGTTAGCCCCATAAACAACACACACTAAAAATCAGGTGCCGAATATTACAAAGAAATTACATAATGTGTCTTGGGAAGCAGACAGACAAGGCATGCCCACAATATAAAAATCTGAGTGAATATTTCGTTAATACTGGCCGTTTTGCGTTGTTGAATGCGTATATAATTTTTAGCTTGCACTTTCAAATGTTTGCTAAAATTATATATGCACCTGACAATTCTTTAGTCGATATTCTCAAAATCAATAAAGAGACGAATTTATCAACATATAAGTTTTATTTACTAATAAGCTTTTTGCCCATCGACTGAGAGTGAGAGAGAAAGAGAGAGTAAGAGAGAAAGAGAGAGAGAGAGAGAGAGAGAGAGAGTGTGTGTGTGTGTGTGTGTGTGAGAGAGAGAGAGAGAGAGAGAGAGAGAGATTAATTGTAGGCGTTGGTTGGTGTGTGTCACAGCGATGGAGAGATGACAATCACGCTCGACGGCTGCCAGTCTCCTCTCTTCTTTCTTGTTTATGTTATCTCTTATACAGATATCAGTCGATATTCCTGGAAATCTAAATGTTAAGATATTACATTCGTCTTTTCTATTTTGCATTGCGCAATTCACAATTCCTGCCATGGCATGTAAATAGTTCTTTGTTTTCGTTTTAACTACAATTCCGGTCATTTTTATGGCACACAAGAATGTAGATTAAAAATCCATCTGGAGTGTGCGTGTGTGCACCCTCTGTTTCATAGGCGTCGCCACGTCTCCATATCCCACACCCGTTCGTCGACCTTTTTAAGACTAAGTAAGAAAATTAAATAAAAAATTAATTTTAGTCTCTCTTTTAGTCTCTCCCCTCACGAACGAACTACCCTCCCCAATAAAATTTTTGAAATAACAAATTTCCGTTGTTGCCCTGTATGAGTTTTAATTGCCTAAGTTCAAGAACCGGTTAGCTGCCACTAGATGATGAAACTATACAGGGAACGGCCCACATGGAAAAGTGACGACCGCGCACGTATGTAAAAAGACTTTTATTAATTTACTCGCATCTTGATCGCTCACTGACAACACATCATAAGTGCAATGACTACGCGTTTGAGCGAAAAGACTATGTGCGAACGGTTTGTTCAAGTGTTGTATAGTCGGGCGGTATATACATATATACAGGGTCTATATAACTGATGTCTATTTAACGTTGTAATATATACGTGACGTCTAGTGGTTAAAATGTTCCTCTATTTGTGTATGTATGTGTGCATACTTCTCTCCATTGTCTTCGCCTCTTATGATTCAAGTTCATCTCTCTCTGAAAGAAAACCAAACAACAATAGTTTATATATTTCATATAACTTTATTATTGACTCCCCACCGGAGCTGCAAAACGTAATTTTCTACATTTGTTTTTACCAGCTTCGAAGACGCGGAGACGATATCTTTCGTGTTAACTTGTCTGAATTTTCCTCTCTGACTGCAAGCTCTAAACTAAACTTATTACGTATCTATTACCAACCTATCTCGTTACGTTATTAACTCCACGTAAACAAGACACAAATCGGATGATCTACATTCGTCACATACTTTGTTTATGTTCTAACATTCTTTTCTATCAAGTTAACATTTTTGGAAACTATTTTAACATAAATAATTTTATCTGTAAATATTTATTTCGCTTTGATAACATTCTTTGGTCAATTTTTACGAGCCGACATCTACTGTTTTTTTTTTTTTTACTAATACGTTTAAAAGGGCTTTATGAATAATATGAAAAGAGAAATTTTGAAAAAAAAAGTAAATAGCATATTGGAGTGGGGGATCATTTTCCCATATAAATGTTAGGTAAAGTGATCACCCACTTCTTGGCCACTTAGCGTCAAACGAGAGATGTCACCGTAGCATTATTTCAAGTTTGGCGAGAGCTGGGAGGGCAGCTCGTAAAAATTGACCCATTCTTTCCGGCATTCTATTTTTACAAATATCGATAACGATCATAATAATAATCGTTAAGATTACTTGGCATCCCCCGGAAGTGCTCTATATAACACTTGGGGTTCGTTCAATGTTTCTTTAACAAGTAGTTTATGAAAATGTTACAGGGTTGGCCAATCACGCCTTCGTTTTAAATGGCGTTTTCTTTATTGGACGCACATTTTTGAGCATATCAGTTTGGATATTCACATTAAAAAAAAAAAGAAAAAGTCAAACCGAGGCTGCTTGAAGACTGGAGCGTTTTCTCAGTTTGAACCTCATTCGAAAGCAATGACCAAACTAGTACAGGAATATAGAAATCGATAATTACTGTTTAATCATATTTTGTCAACCCATATAAATTTCTCATGTTCAGACATTGCGTACTTTCAAGGAACTAACTCTTCTCTCTCTCGCTAACTCTCTTTTTTTTATTGTAAGATACTTGAGCATATCAGTTTGGATATGCTCAAGTATCTTACAAAAGAGGCACTGTACGCCTGCCCGTCTGTCATACTTAAGTATGAAATCGCATTTACAGGAGCGTCCACACGATTTTTAAAACAGATTTTGTTCCTTGGACGACCCCTCAGTCCGTAATGCTTAAGTTAAAAAATAATGTTCATTAATTCATGCGTAGATCGAAGTGTATCTTCAGGATACCGGTTTTTGGGTTGTGTTTCGACTAGTCTTAATTAGAATCGGAAATGGGAATCGAAAAACTGGAACCTTTTAAATATCGGAATCAGTATCGGAATCGGAATTATTTTAGCCTGTTTTCCAATCGTCAAAAAGAAAAGCTTCCCTCAATTGTTTGTAGTTTTATTAAAAAAATATTTATTGATTTTAAAGCTAAAATCTATAGATCACTTCAAGTGTATTTTTACGTTTGTAAAATATATGCACCTATTATATGGATTTTTACGGTACCCCTAATTTCTATTGCTCAATATTTTGAGATTTTTAAGGAATTGGAATCTGTAATTATATTAGAATCGCGAATTTAGATCACCATCGGTTATTGCATGGTAATCTGGAAATGTATTAGAATCCTGTCACTAGTTTAGACCTCTCAGAAGATACCATCATTGTTGCAAAAACATATGAAAGTTCACAATTTAACTCCATACCTTATTAGGCACTTGTTCTTGTATACGCATTTGGTGATCATTCAAGACTTAGTGCTTTGCACTTCAAATCATAACTCGCTACTCACATTTTCAAAAAAAAAAAAGATAAAGTCAAACCGAGGCTGCTTGAAGACTGAAGCGTTTTCTCAGTTTGAACTTCATTCGAAAGCAATGACCAAACTAGTACAGGAATATAGAAATCGATAATTACTGTTTAATTATATTTTGTCAACCCATATACATTTCTCATGTTCAGACATTGCGTACTTTCAAGGAACTAACTCTTCTCTCTCTCTCTCTCTCTTTCTCGCTAACTCTCTCTTTTTTTAAGCTATGTGACTTCAAAAAGGACTAAGTCAACTAAAGACTACTTGAAGACAGAATAGGTTTACTCAATTTCATTTTCAATCTAAAGCGATGACCCGTGGCCAGAGAGATATATAATGACTGTTTAATCATATCTTATCAGCACATCTCAATTTCTCATATTCACACGTTGCATGCTTTTAAGGAGCTAACTGGTTTTCTTTCTTACTCTATCTCTCTTTGAATCATGTGACATCACGTCCGTTGCTATTAATCGTCACAATCTCATAATCCTAATCACGGGTCAGCAAATTGAGCCTATCTGAACTTTCATTTCCTATTATTTTTAACTTACCCAATGTATACATTAGTGGGTTCACTCATCTAATATGTAACACTTGTTTAAAAGTCTTGTCACTGCTTACTTTACAGTTGGGATTTCAAAAACTTAATAAAAAGTGACCCTTAAAAAATGACACCAATGAAATCGTTAATAAAATTCACAGTCCGCCATTCAACTATATTTAGTATAAATAACCTTCTGTTTATACTCGCCGTGTCCACCAAATTTCAAGCATTACTGTCCAAAAATCTTTGTTTTGTCGCCGTTCAATATAGACGTCCGCGTTGCAACATACTTTAATACGACGCACGAAATTGTCAAAAACTCTGGCATAATCCTCTCTTGGCACCGCGTTGGTTTTTAGCTATGATTGCCCTTTTCAGTTGAGGAATAATATAGATATTGTTTTAATACATAATTCTTTAAGAATCACATCTACTAATGAAACGAGCACTAAAGTGCCCCAGCTTATCATTAAACGGCGATAAAACCAAAACTTTTGAACACTCATGACTAACATTTGTAGACAAATCAGACATAGACTGAAGCTTATTTGTAGCACATATTTTAGATTGTAGAAAGGATTATATATTTTACTAGCGATTCCATGGCTGGCATTTTTATAGGTGGGATTCATCGCGATTGGATTTCATTTATATAGCATGAAGTGAAATCGCAGTGTATTTACCTGCAAAGGATTATCACCTGTCAATCATAATTAACGAGTTGCACATCGCAGGTTATGTCTACACTTTAAAAGCATATTAAAGCTAAGATACTTACTTTTAAATCATGATCATAATACTTAAAAATATATTAATTAAAAATACATTAAAAAACCATATCGCTAGATTCATTTACACTAAAAGCGTGAGGCGTAGCAAACACCAAACGGATATTACTAAATACACTTACTTAAAAAATATATTAATCATAAATACATTCAAAAATCATATCGCTAAAGTCATTTCTTTTATTATTACACTTTCACCCAAAACAAAGCACACTGCCACTTTGATGTAGGGGTGCTACTACAAAGGGACATAAGCTACAGGGGTGCTATGTGGGGCGTTGAGCAGCAAAATGTCGGTTCACGTTACACTTAACTTCTGCATGTCAGTACAGTTGGGGAAGCAGGAACCCGGAAGGGAATTCCAAAGTCTAGCGGTTCTGTGGAAGAAACTACTGGAGTAGAAGGCTCTCTTACATCTAGGGATCTCAACTGTGAAGGGGTGGGATTTTGCTGCTTGTCGGGTTCGTCGGGGGTACTTACGTCGAGGGGGCACAGGTGCTTGCAGTTCGTCGAAGCATTCACCGTTAATGTACTTGTAGAACAGGCAGAGGGATGCTACATTTCGTCGATGGGACAGAGGCTGAAGCTTAGATGACAGTTCAGGACCTATCAGGTTGGCGACTCTCTTTTGAACCTTGTATATGAGTGAGAGACTATTAGCAAATGCACCAGCCCAAATATGACAACAATACTCCGTACATGAGCGAATGGTGGCCCTATAGAGGTACAGGATACTTTCGGGCGTTAGTAGGTTTCTAGCACGGTATAGAGAACCTACCTTTTCCGCAGCGGTTCTGGCAATGCTGTCAATGTAATTTTTCCAACTCATGTTTACACTAAAAGCATAATGCACAGCAAACACTAAACAGATATTTCTAAATAGACCTACTTAAAAAATATATTATTATAAATCTATTCAAAAACCATATCGCTAAATGCATTTACATTAAAAGTATAATGCAAAAACAAACATTAAACCGTAATTCTGAATACATTTATATTAAAAGAATATTGCTGTACAAGGATATTGCTAAATGCATTTACATTAAAAGCACAATCCCCAATACACTTATATTAAAATGATATTGCTAAATGCACTAACTTAAAAACTATAATGGTTAATACACCTTCATTAAGAAATATAATTGAATACATTTTCAAAGCAAATTCATAAATACACTAATTTTAAAATGATATTGCAAAATACAATTAATCTAAAAAATAATAATGATAAATGCACTTACACGAAAAAAATATTGTTAAATACATTTATAACAGAGCGCGGACGCGCGTATGACAACTATATGCGAATACCGAGCGGTGGGTGACGTCACAGTCGTAACGAGAAGTCACGCATGGCGAAAGGATGAGGAATAAGGGCCTTTTCTTAAAACCTGAAACAAGAGTTCTTTCCTATTCTGTGTCCCCTTTGCGACTGAGTCTACAACGTGCTGGGTCCCAGGTCCCAGGTCCCAGGTGCCTACTAACAGGTGTGTAAACATGGGTACTACGTTTATTTATAGACTTAAAATTATGTTGAATACACTTGCTTTTAATAGTTGTTTGGTTGTTTGTTATTTTCAGGTTATATAATGTCGAATGTTATGCTCCAAGTTCTTTTATATATTCAAATATTTGTTCATGGTGTTTGGTTTGGTTGTTTTATAGCGGAAAATGTGTTTGTTTTGGGCTTTGCAGAACATATTTGAGTTTTTCACCGAGAAAGGCAAAAGCAATAAAATCAATGTTTGGCCCATTTTAGAAAGTCAATATCTTCAGACAGCCTGATCTAGTCACACCTACTTATTTTCGTGAAAATATCGGTTAGTCTTGCTGATGATAGATCATGATGATTATTGCTGTTTAGATAGAAAAATGTTATCGATGCGAAAAGTTATGTTATAGAAGCGAAACATATTAACATTAGTTTCCAAGAATGTAACTTGGTGGATGAAAATTCATTCTCATAGTTTTTTTTCACTAAGAATGTTAAGACATAAAGGTGACGAAGGTAGATCATCCAATTTGTGTCTTATCCAAGTGGAGAATGACGTAATAAATTTTAGATTTATTCGTAGGAAGTTAGTTAAGTCAGTTTGTAACGAGAGTTGGCAATCAGAAATCGAGAAAGACGGTTAACGAATCGTGATGGCCCCAAGAAGAGAGTGTCAATAATTAAGATGTAGAACAAGACCAGCGTGACTTTTTTTTCAATGGTGAAACATAGAAATATAAAGCCAATAAATACAAGTAAGACTTCTGTTGCAGTTTTTTTTTCTAAGGATAGGGCAACGCAAGATCACCAGATAGAAGGTATGTTTTCCTATTCTTCGATGTACACCCCATAGGATTGTATCCGTCTTTTTATTGCTGTTATAAGTGAACACGCACGCATACACAAAAATAGACTGTTATAAATATACACATAACTAGAGACGATCACAGGAAATACACGAACACAAGTAGACAGCACGTCAACAGCAAATAGAGATTCGTCTATACACGCGTTATATACACGTCATATATACATGCAGTATATATACATTCCGACCGGCAACAGAAAACCTTTTAAGCATTTTGCCGAATATATTTTGTTAAAACGTGTTGCTAAATACACTTACTTTGAAAATTACCTAAAAGAATCACTTTCAATGAATTATTTTAAAATCCTATTGTAAAATACACCTACTTTAAAAAGCATATGATTAAATATATTTAAATCAAAAGATTAAGACATTTTTTACTTGAGAGTCACCACTTATCAACGCCCGAAGGCCACTCGAGGATAAGAGTTAATGAATGTAAAGTAAATTGTGTAGAATTTGATTATTTATGGTGTCGGCTTCATTGTTGTATTCAATCGGGAAGCAGGCAAGTAGAACAGTGTTCCATAGGTGGGCAGTTCTGGGAAAGAAGTTTTGTTCATGGAAACTGTGTTTAGATTAAGGCACAAATAGAAAGTGGGGGGAAATTGTATATAGTGGTTATAGCTAGTCAAGTGTATTTTGTGAAAGTTTGTCAAGAGGAGATTGGAGTTTAGTCGAGCACTTGTCATGAAAATAACGATAGAGCAGAGACAGGGTCGCAATGTCTCTCATCTGTGGAAAAATAGTTGCAAGGAAGAAAAAAGGGCATAACATACTAGGTTTCGAGATGGACTCTATCAAGACTGGATAGGGCGCACCGATACGTGGCACCGATACGTGGCAGGAGTACTTCATTTAAGGGCGGACCTGGCTCTTATACAGATAAACGATTGCATGGACAGTGAGATACCTACTGGAGCAGTAGAGTGATCCAACTATTTTTCCAGCGATCTTGGCAACAGATTTGATGTATGTGTTCCATTTCACTTTAAAGGCATGATGATCAAAAACCAACCAATCTCCAATGTTTATATGGGGGGAGGGGAGAGAGATGAGTATTTTTACCTCTCTGCATGGAATTTATCGATCTCTTGAAACATCCTGTCGGACCCTACAGCTCGATATCGGACAAGTGTTAATTAACAATGATGGAGAATAAATTGCATTATATATATATATATATATATATATATATATATATATATATATATATATAGTGAAAAATGATATGACAAACTAGAAATGATTGGATGGTTGATTGAGTAAAGTATCGATAGAAAAAAAAAACTTAACCAAAACAAAATCGTTGATATATGCGAGAAGCAAACGACAATGCGGCCGCCATATTGGTTATGCGATTTTGAGCTTGGACAATCATCGCCACATAAAATGATTGGCAAGGTGTCATAATCTAATGCAATTGGCAGAACCGAAACACATTGTTTAATGGGATTACAGCAAAGTCTCCTCTAAAAAGCAATAAAAAGGATGGCAAATAATTATAGTGAGTGTGGTGGGAGGAGTGTGTGGCTTAATGGGTACCGTCACGGGAGACGAAACCAGGAGGTCCAGCCGAATTTATTAGGTTCGCCTACGCACAGATAAGCTTTGCTATCTCCGGTCAGACCAGTTTGTGCGCTGACGTGAACATTCCCATGGCAGTTTTCCGAGCCTTTCTACTACCGCACAAATTGGAAGCAAGTGTTTTTGTTTGTAACATCATCACTAGAAAGTTGCTGTACACAGTCAACGGGTTCCTTCTATCCAGTTTATTTTTTCTACAAAGACTCCCTTTTTTTCTAGATGTATTACCTTCCTCACGGCTTAGGAATTCCATTTATCCCTGCATGGGAACTAGTGGTGGGACGATTCCAATATTTTCCTCGATTCCGATACAATTATCGATTCCGAACTAAATTCACGATTCCGATACAATTCCCGATTTCGTTTTCGATTTTTTATAAATCTATAAATATTTAACTATAAAATTTTTTTTCTCAGTTACCGTATAAACACATGTTAGATATGCAGATATTTTCTCAAGGATAAAAGTTTCCTGTTTAGTTTTAATGATAGTTTAAAATAAGAAATATTTGTTTTTTATGTTACTACTAGCAGTAAAAGATTTTGTTTTAAAGAAAATATAATACAAAAAAAAAAACAAAAAAAACGACAATTTAAAGAATGGTTTTTGGCATCGGAAAATAGGCACAAATTTTTCCAATTTCCATACCGATTTCAATACCCTCAAAAGTTCTGCTTTTTCTCATTTCTGATTCCGATTCCGATTGATTGTCCCAACGCTAATCGGACCCCGACATTATGTCAGAGCGAGGCAAACAGGTGCTACACGTTGTTTAAGAGTGACTTGGAACTGACAAATCCAGCTTACAAAATGAATAAATTTTCCAATTCTCTCAAGCTTTTTAGTAAAATAACAATTCGTGCCACGCATTTACTTGCCTCTCCGCGAGAACAAGTTTAGACCGAAAGTCGTTTTTTAATGTGGGAGAAATTCAGCTCACGTCGGAGTCACCATTTTATAACCACGAATCTTCTTATTAATCACAAAACTCGTCCTTATTTACGTTCTTCCTCACTAAGTTAGACAGAAAGTCGGTTTCCTGCTTTTCTCACTGTACCAACATGTAGAAATTTAAATATAACGTGAAGAGATATCTCGGTGCTCACTTCTCTACATAGAGCCCCTATGGACATGATCCCAAATAGTGGCCTCTTACGCCCAAGGGTCAATATGCATTGCCCGAGCTATATATTGAACAAGCCGAGGCGTTGCATAATTTTGTAGTTCTTACAGGAAACTATGTTTTAACGTGATAAGAATCATATAATTCGAGTTGTTTTGAAACAAAATATTTATTCGTATTATTTGGATTTTTCGGTCTAATGTTCTCATCTTAATTATTATTTTCACAACGTTTCGGTCGATGTAACTTCAGGTGTATCTTGACGAGTTCGTGAATCTGCACGAAATTTCGAACGTAACCCTTTATTTAATCCACGTGGGCAGCATGCTCTTGTTCCGTTAGCCATGACTGAGTAGAAGTCCTAAGTAATTTCGCAATTGCATTTTGAGTGCCGCCTGCTCTAGGGATTGAATCTCCAACCTCCAAAAGAGTGTAAGTTACGGTTGAATTTATCCCATTACTTTAAGATAGAATATTTACTGGAAACAATTTATTTCATACATTTCATTTATTTTTCTATCATAAAATAGAAATATATTACAGGATAATTAAATCAAGATTTTTAATGGTCCTAGAAGACGCAATCAACGATTAGGCATGATGCTTTGGCTATTTATTATTAAGGTAATTATGTAAGAAAATCCGCATATTACCAAGCTGCCGGAACGAATCACGTTATTTTTAGATGTAGTTCTTGCTCAGTAGAGTAACAGTTATAAATATGTTGTCACCTTTTCGCGTTATTTCCTGATGGTTGGAATAATAACACCAATTCGAATAAACAACACATAACATCATTATGCACTCTAAGTTTTGGTTAAACATTTTGCAGTAATCTTTACGGTCATTTACTTTTATAGGCACTGCGTTTTCTTCTTCCAACCTTTGCGGGGTGACAAAAGCATTGAAAACAGTACGTTATTATTATTACAGAAACACATGACAAAATGATAATAAATGAACATTTAGCTAGTCAGAATTAAAGTTCGGTCCAACTTTTGGAATCCTGCCAAGAAACTGTGTATCTACATATAAAAATGAGAGTAGTGAATGTAACGAAACTTTTCAAACTATATACTTAACGAATTTTTTTTTATCTACACACTTGAAATTTGGTATATAAGGGTATTCACACATGTGGAAAACTTTTTAATCGGCTTTAATCCGAAAAGAGAGTTGCTAAGGAGTTAAAATTGAAAAAAAAATTGGTACTGGAAGGGTCATCGGATTATTTCTGTTCATCAACTGTTTCACGAGTGCGCATGTGAGAATCGTTCACATTATGTTAAGTATAAGCAGGTTTGAAATTTTTTTTTTTAAAGATCGTGTCAGTTTGGCCTATTGGTTATCGCACTTGACTCAGTGTCTTTAGGTTTTAGTTTCGATGTTAGCTCGAGTATCTTTGTTTTACTTACAAGAAGTGAATTATTTAGAAAAAAAAACATAATATTCACATGCACATGGCTCAGTTTCTTTCCGTTTTTTTTTTTAAAATTCATTTGTTTAAAGGCATTTTAAATCTCTCTGCGTATTACGGCGTTTCGATGTTCTCACCTTTAGTGAACGACCTATCTTACCCTTTTCCCATACATATGAAGTCTGATACACACAGTTCTTAATCATGAGTTGGTTTTCATAAGTTATCCCATACGTTGACTCTAGAACATGCAAACAACGACTTAGTTCTTCGTTGATCTACGCCGTCCGTAAAAAGAGATGACTGCTTTGTTAAATTATCCCCCAACCGTGCAACTTCCTGTTCTTTTCCGGTAAAACTGTTGTAATGATTATGACGAGTTTCATAATTCCGTTTAATATTTGAAACTTTCTTCACGGCAATGGTTGCTCGACAAATTAAGCAAACACAATTTGTGAAATGCTCAATAAAAAAAAAATATTAGCTGGGTGCAAAAATAATGTCGTTTTTTTTTTTTGCCAGTTTTTTATATATATATATATATATATATATATATATATATATATATATATATATATATATATATATATATATATACCTGTTAGGGAAAAATCAAATATATATCAATTAAATGTTAACCAAGATAAGATAAGGTACTCTTCTACCTACATGAAAAATTTTCTTTTAGTGGTTCAACCCATTATAAAACGTTCATTTATTTCAAGAATAACAAGTAGTGTCGAAATGCTTCAGTTAAAACGATAACAAAATGGCTGACATAAAACAGTCATATGGAGTGCTCAAAACCGAAAATTAAAGAAAATACTGATAGAAATCTACATAATTAATGCGCTATTAAACATAAAATTAATGTAAAGCCCGACATAGCATTTTGTTTAATTTCAAGCAATAGACATTGCAGAATAGAATTCATAAAATCATAAAATATACGTGTGGGACAACAGTCTGCCACCTCTATAAACAAACTAGCCCAAGTGCTCGGCGTTGCTCAGGTGTGTCGAGGTGTGTGTAAGGGTTTTGGTTGAGCAACCAATGCCCCCCCCCCAAATGAATTAAAACAACCAAAATAGCAGCGAGTACCCCTTCGAGCACAAAAAAAAAAAAAAATAGGAGTAGTAGGCAGACTCGAACCCGTAACGCGCAAGAGGAAAAAGAGGTGAAAAAAAAACAAACGGTCTTATCGATGCGCTCACCATAGTTGTGACGTCACGCGCGTTCGAAATAACCTTTTTTATGCGACGTCGTTCATGCGAGGCTGTAATAACGTGCAAAAGTGTTGACGAAAAAACTTACCCCTCCTTGTAAAAAACGGCCCAATAGACGATGAAAGAATGAATACTTTTGGCCAATTTTTGGATATTATTCGGTCGAGAGACTGAGCTTTCAAACGATATCAATTTTGTCAATGCTGGTCTCGTGTGTCCAAAGTTTTAGCGAGACATACAAACATACATACACATAAACAGACGTTTGAGATTCATATAAAGCATAGAAGGGTGACGTGTGAGTAATAAATTTATAGGGAGAGAATTATTGCTGCCCTCTATTTCAAGATGTTTTTAGAATAAGCAAAAATCTAGAACTAAATGTGATAATTTTTTTTCATAATTAAAAGTCTAAGAAGTGCTGTTGGTCTGGAGTGGAAAAGATTTGCAGAAGTGTTCGTTTATTTTTCTATAATGGTTGAATTTACAAAAGAAAAATCAAGTTTACTGTATATAATACTAGCAGGGAGACCCGGCGTTGCCCGGGATTGAATAATGACGAAAAAATATTTCACACTTCCATATTTTTATTGTCATCGAAATCGTTGAAATCGTCCATCTTTTAATCAAATCGATTGATTGTCTGCTCTAGTTGGAGACCCATCACAGTGCACCGGGAGTAAGCTTTACATACCTTCCCGCAGTAACTTAGTCCACAGTACATTACAGTTTATATTGCACTGTAGAGAACCTACTGTTGTTTCTATAAAATTATTTTATATGTAATAGCTTGAATCAAAGTTTAAAATACAAAAGTCAAGTATCATAGTTCAACTGTGCTCTAAACAGAAACTTTAGGTCCGAACGGGTTCCTATCATACGAAAGAACCTACTGTTGATTTTTGATGGGCCTTTCTGCTTGTGCAGTAATTTTTTTTTAAATTTAAATTTAAAATGAAAAATTCAAGTATCATTATTCAGTTGTGCTTTAAACAGAAACATTCATTTCGAACGTGCTCCTGTCATATCCAAGAATCTACTGTTAATTTCATATGCCTGACTTTTCTGCTTGTGTGGTAATAAAACTTCACAAATGCATTTGTGATCTTAGACTGTATAAGGTGTTAACTTTGGTCAAAATCGCCTGTTCCTTCTTTCATCGGATTATTTTGATTATCGATTATCGATACTTATCGAAGATATTCCGATAAAAAAATATCTAAGAAAATTGTCAGGCATATAAAGTACATCTGTGTGAACTTTCATAAAATCGGCTTAGCCGTTTCAGAGTCCATAGGGAATTCTCTCTCACATACAAAGTTCCTTTTACATAATAGTATATACACACACACACATACACACACGCATACACGCACACATATATATATATTTCAAGCCTATATATATATATATATATATATATATATATATATATATATATATATATATATATATAGGTTTTAAAATTCAAAATGGCGAAATGAAAGATAAAATAAAAGGTAATTGCAATTTCTCTTCCAATTTTCGGATTTTGTAGTCATACTCAAATGAATTTTCTTTTTTTTTAATGAATTAATGGTTGCTATTTTTTCTGAAGAGTTAAGGGTAAAATAAATTCTTTGATTGATATAATAATGATTTTGCGCTTCGAAACAGTTGCTGTTAAGAATTGTGAATGTCAACGTAATTAAAGGAATAAATTTTAAGATGGTCAACATCATGAAATTTGGAATAAAATGTTTTGTCATATATATATATATATGTAATCATCGGCATACAGTCCTGTTTCGTTGTATCACAACTCATCAGTTCCGTAAGACTGGCACCTCTTCCAAGTCGAGGATAGAACCTAGAACCTAGAACCATCACGTTGATAGTCAGCAGTTCTACCGATCGACCCACGGGAGCGCTGCCCGCAAATAACCTCTCCAAATATCTATTTTACACAAACATTTGTTCACCACTTTTATAGTGCTTAAACCACTTATTTATAAACAAACAGCGAGCCTCGCATTTTTCAGCGAATTAATTAGTGGGTAAGATTATTTACGACAGTGCTCTACCCAAAGAGGTGGGGGGGGGGAGGCTAAAAATATATTTGTAGTCATCGACACACAGTCCTGTTTCGTTGTATAACAACTCATCAGTGCCGCTAGACTAGCACCTCTCCCAGGATTGAACCTAGAACCACCACGTTGATAGTCAGCAGTTCTACCGATCGACCCACAGGAGCGGTGCTCGCAAATAACCTCGCCAAATGTTTATTTTAAACAAACATTTGTTCACAACTTTTATATTGCGCAAACCGCTTATTTATAAAAAAAAAAACAGCGAGTCTCGCATGCGTGTGTGTGTGTTTGAGTGTGCGCGCACGCGTGTACTTGCGTAACTATGCACTTTTTTTTTTTTGCATTTTTACTAGGAACAAATATTCTTATGCTACACTTAATCTATTACTCCATTAATAATTGAAGGAGAAATTCTTCTAGATTAATGAAAATTTTAAGGGAAGCCTGAGTTTTTCCTCACATAAAAAATCGGCCTTGTGTCTAACTTTGCTATTGTATGGAGACAACTAAATTAGGAGCCATGCAGCTTTCTCTGAGAGTGAAATGAAAGCCAGTCGTTCCACAGTGAAGACGTTGGTTGTCTGGGGAGTCAATTAAAGATTTCTTCAGTAGATTACGAAGTAAGCCGATTATCTTCTCGGAAGTTCTTGTTGAGAGCTTCTTGTTTCGAAACAATAATCGATAGATTTCGAAGAAGTCGGTTTTTATTATTATTATTATTATTATTATTATTATTATTATTATTATTATTATTATTAACAATATGTTACATAGCAATAGTTGAAAGGGTACCAGTAGTTCAAGATAGATGAACGTTTTCAATTTCAAAAGTAAAAATGCCGACGCATCTTCTTTGATAATCACCAGTTGCTTGCTTAATAGCCGTATTCGTCTAACGTTTGTGAAGTACCTGAGATAAGTACCCTTGGAGTCTGGAATAGATCTACCCCTCCTCTCATTTACTCCCCTGGATTACACTTGTCATATTTCTCTTCATATCTCAATAACCTAACGCAAAGCATGGCCAGATCTTCATGATAATCTCTCTCTCTCTCTCTCTCTCTCTCTCTCTCTATATATATATATATATATATATATATATATATATATATATACACGCACACGAGGGGCGTGCAATAAGTAATGCCTCTGACCCACTTCCCGTTGCAATAGAGCAACGAAACTTGGCACAGTTATTAGTCTTTCTCTACATAGGAACCACCCAGAGTTATGCATTTCTCTCATCGTTTGAGGCAGCTCTGAAGACCGTTTTTGTAGAACACCCTTGGTTGGTCCTCCAACCACGACGTGACTTCAGAAATCAAGGCTGCATCATCTGGGAAAGGCTTTCCTTTCAAAAACAACTTCATGGATGGGAAGAGGTGAAAGTCAGAGGGTGCAAGGTCAGGAGAGTAGGGAGGATGGGGAAGGATTTCATAACCACACGCCCGTGCTTCTGCTCTAGCGACATGCGAGTTGTGGACCGGATCGTTGTCCTACAGGAGGAGGGTACCTTTGCTGATCTTGCCCCGCCTCTTGATTTTGATAGCTTCCCTTAATTTCCTCAAAAGTGAAGCATAATAGGCTCCTGTAATTGTGGTACCCTTTGCCAGGAAATCTGTCATCACTACTCCGTCCTGGTCCCAGAAGACTGTGAGCATGACCTTTTCAGCGGAAAGTTGCACCCTTGCCTTCTTTGGAGGTGGTGAGTCCAAGTGCTTCCACTGCATTGACTGGGCTTTGGTCTCTGGATCATAGTGATGGGCACAGGTTTCATCCTGTGTAATCAGTCTTTTGAAAAACTTTGACTCATCTTCTTGGCACATCTCCAAATTAATCCTCGAGCACTCGACGTGTTCTCGCTTCTGGAATGGTGTGAGTAACCTGGGAATCCATCTGGCAGACACCTTATACATATGCAAATGGTCATGAATGAAAGTTTCCACAGACCCTGTACTAATTTTGACATCTTGGGCTATTTGGCGAATAGTAATGCGCCGATCTTCCAAAATGTTAGCCTCAACTTGACGGACAGATGTCTCATCAATGGCAGAAGGGGGGGGGGCGACCAGGTCTGGGAGCTGTTTCCACAGACTTCCGGCCATGTTTTAATTCACGATGCCAGCGTTTTACAAGGTCATATGATGGGGCATTATCACCATAATTTTCTTTTATTTCATCAAAAGTCTCCTGTGGTGTGCGTCCTTTCAAATACAAAAACCAAATCACTGCTCAACATTCAACAGGCTCCATTTCACACCTGACTCAGTTCAAACACCTATAAAACAGAAACCACAATTAGTTCAGAGCTGTAATTTGCCACATAACCCGTAGAGATATAAATCATTGCACATGCAAAATTTCAGCTAGATCAGTCAACTGGACGTGGGTCAGCGGCATTACTTATTGCACGCCCCTCGTATATATATATATATATATATATATATATAACAGTGAAACTGTCTGTGTGTGGGTGTCTATATATGTACATTTCCCTACCAAACTACTTTGTCAATTTTCAGTTTACAGACTCGAGATTTGACATAAGGGATATTGAGATTCGAGAACATCTTTTTAATCGGTTTTTGGCCAGAAATTTGGCTGTCAAGGAGTCAAAGTTCAACGATTTGGCCTTTGAAAATTCTACCAAACCCCATATATATATATATATATATATATATATATATATATATATATATATATATATATATACTAGCAGTTCAGTCCGGCTTTGCCTGGGCCCTATGTACTGTTCATATGACACACAGACAGACACACAGACAATTTAACTTTTATAGATATATAGATGATCAAATGGAATTAAATAATGTAGATAGATTCTTTATATAGATACGCATCAGAATATAAGAAGCTCTACATATATGAGTGGCGCATGACATAAAGTTAAAATATAGATAAGTAAATATAGGTATATATGAATTTATTTTCTTGTTCAATAAGGAGAAAGATAAATAACAATTTGTTTTATAACTGCATATATATATATATATATATATATATATATATATATATATATATATATATATATATATATATAAATATATATATATATTTATCTGTGCCTAACTCAAAACGTAGATTCCATGAACAAAGCTTCTTTCTTAGAACAACACGCCTGTGGAACTCTGTTCCGTCTGCCTGCTGCTGACTACAACCTGGATTTCTTCAAGTCCAACGTTAACAAATTCCTAATGAACCGCCCTCTTAAGTAAACACTTCATTAAATCTCCACACTAACGTACTGTACTTGCAATAACCCGTATCCCTGAGTGGCTTCCGGGCCTTGATAAGTGGTGACCACCGTGTAAAAAATATATATATATATATACACACGCAAACACACATACAAACATATATATACACATACACACACATATATAATTATCATGACGATTAATCAGAATCGGAAATCAAAAAATAAACTCGAAAAAGAGAAAGTTACACGCGAAAAGGTCTTCGCCCACTAGATTTAGAAGACGGTTTTAGATGAAATAGGAGTGCCAGGAAGATCCGTCACACTACCAGAACTAGATGATTATGATGACGATTATAATGATGATGATGGTGTGTGTATGTGCTTGCCTGTGTATATCTGATGTTCCCTGTTTTAACATAATGTCAAACAGGCTAGCATAACACGTTGTAGAAGGGTGACGTGTGAGTAGTGAATTTATCTGGAGAAAATATGATTGCTACTTTCTATTTCGAAGACACCAGCCAGCGCATTTAACAATAAAAAAAAAAAACCCAGAAGACCGTCGCCTCCCTCGCTCTTAATTGTTCAACGAATTTCGACCTCCATGGGAGCCAAACTGACGTTTCTAATTTTCGTACGGGGAATCACATGACAGGTCTATAATTAAATATCGAGTTGAGATGTGGGGATGCCCACGGCGATTAGTGTAGAAGTGAGCAACATATCTAAAATCAAATATGTGGAATTTTGTTATATAAGCGCTTGTCTCATTTCTCTAGGAAAATTACGAAAGCAAGTAATAGCGCGGAAAATTATTTAAAATAAAATAGGACAAGATTCTATTATCTTTAAAGTAATCAACTTTATTCCTTAGAATGCCTATATTACACTGCTTTGGTTTTATGGTTATTTTTTGTTTTACGGCATATCAACCCTTTTCAGGTTATTTAATGACAAATCCAGTAATTTTGAAGAACAATTTTTTATTAGAATATATATATATACTTTTTACAAGTCGGTTTCTATTCAACCCATAGTTGGAACCCTAACAGGTACTACCACTCCGGGTCGGAGTGGACCTGGGAGCAACAGTAATTAAAGGGTGGCTCCACACTCCCAAGAGCTCGCAAGCCAGGGCCTCGCCATCAGATATAGTTTAAGGTCATATTCAGGACCGATATTACACTGCAAACAAACTGATACGCATACACATATTCGAAATATTGTGACCCACTGGATTACTCATTGAAGTCAGGTTGCATTGTCTGATTGAAGAAAAAGTGAGTTTGCAGAGCCAGTTTACTATAAAATATTAAAAACACAAAAGGTACTTCTTTCTGCTTGATATATATATATATATATATATATATATATATATATATATATATATATATATATATATATATATATATATATATATATATATATATATATATATAAAAGCGGCATATATATCGGCATAATCGCGTTGACACACCGGTCCTCGTCAGATCATCGAAGTTAAGCAACGTTGAGCCTGGTTAGTATCAGATGGGTGATGGCATTTGTTTCCAGTCGTCATGTACTTCACTCGCCACTGGTATTTAACAATGTCGTCTCAGGAGAGGTGTGGTTGGAGATTGCGCACCTCCTGCCGCAAAAATTTCACGCGCAAGCAACCCTTCATGGGTATCCATAGTCTGTCAAAGACTTAAGTAGCCAGCTTTATATATATATATATATATATATATATATATATATATATATATAAGTATTGGGAGGATTAATCGGAATCGGGAATCGGAAAAATCGGAGCTTTTTAGGGTATCGGCATCGATATTGGAATCGGGAAAATTTGAGCCTGTTTTCCGATGCCAAAACCGACTCCTTTAATTATCTGTTTTATTTGATTTTGTTTTTACAAAACGTCTTCCACTGTTTGTAGTAACAATGAAATAATAAATATTTATTGATTTAAACTTCCGGTAAGATTAAAATCTTTAGATCACACGCTGACGAGTGTATTTTTACGTTCGAGAAAATATAGGCACATTTAAGTAATCTGGACAAAAAAAGAATTTTATAGTAAAATTTTTTGAGATTTATAAAGAATCGGAATCGGAATCGGTAATTGTATCGGAATTGGGAAAAATATTGGAATCTTCCCATCTCTAATATATATATATATATATATATATATATATATATATATATATATATATATATATATATATATATATATATATATATATATATATATATACTAGCATGGGTGCCTGGCGTTTCCCGGGTATTTGGAGGCGTATGTTGAGCAAAAAAAAAAAAAAAAGGAAAAAAAAGCGGTCAATTTTTTTAAACTTTGATCCCTATTATGACCCCTTAACATTTATTGTTTTGGGCTCAAATTAAGTTATTACGTTAGATCCATGTCCAAGGAATCTATATCTAAAATTTCAAGTGTGTAGACCCAAAATTGTCGGAGAAGTTTTGTAAAGTTCTCAAAAGTCAAATCGTTGAACTTTCGCCAAATTTCTGGCCGAAATCCGATCACATCGATTTTCCTAAATCTCAGTACCCTGTATATCAAACTTCAAGCCTGTATACTAAAAATTGACAGAGTTATTGCGTAGGAAAATGTACAGACAGACAGACAGACAGACAGACAGACACTTTCACTTTTATAGATATACTAGCATTTCGGCCCGGCGTTGGGCGGGTGTTTGGAGGTGTATGCTGAGCAAAAAAAAAAAAAAAAAAAAAAATGGTCATCTTTTTTTAAATTTTACCCCTATTATGACCGCCGTTTTATGGCACCGACACAAATTCCGAAGTACGAGAAATATTGTTCTTTTATAAAGAGTTATGCATTATCGCTAATAATTGGAGATCTCCGTTGCCAGAATGTTGAACCAACAAAAGTGCTCGTCATGATTGTAAAAAAAGTTTGAAAATCTCCTACTGTGACAGCACTACTCCAAGTGTGGGAACAATGAAGGCAGGATATGCTAACCCTAACCCCAATATTAATCCTACCTCTTACAACATATGTGCAATATTGAATAACTCTTACTACACGTGTCTTATGGATCGTTCACCGAAGCCCCCAAACTTATATCGTACTAAGCGTCACTTTTAATAAAATTAAGAAAACGGGTTCAAATTTTCACAGTTTTGTAACCCGTGTATTGCAGGAACTATGAGATATTCATTTGAAGTTCATTTTAAAATGAAGTGTAACATCTAACTTATCACATCATGTCATATTGATTTCAACAATTATGATAGCTGTGATGTAATGAATTATTATTATGAGAACGATGACAATGAAATGGGTTATTAATAGGGCTAGGACAACTGCATATTCTTTTCATTGTTTTGACTCTCGAGTGTATATCCGTTGATATCTTATATGCTTTTATATAGAGTGATGTGGTTCTCAGTCGATTAACTGTGTATAACTGTGTCAGATATATACTAGAGAGTCAAAACAATGAAAAGGATATGCTGTTGTCACAGCCCTAGTTATTATTGCCCGTAAACATTGTAATAAACTTTAATAAAATTAAAGACAAAATTCTACTGCATTTAATTCTTACTAATTTTGCGCTGATGTTGGTGTCAACATAATCCACGAATGCGTTGCAATTATCCGGATCATCAGCGTCATAAGATTTTTCACTGAAATTGTCAGGTCTCTGTGAGGTTGGGTTTTCTTCCATGTCCTGACGAAGAGTGTTTTTTGTTCGTCTAGAAGACCACAGAGATAAGAGATACAGTGCCGGCAAAAAGAAAGTCCGCACTTGTAATTTTGTCAAAAACTGCAAATTTACGCTAAATTTAACATAACTATTTAAACAACCTATACCTCATTTGATTGGCCTTTTATTCTTCTATAATTTTACCTGCTCATATTTGACTTAATTGAAATATTCTAATGTTTGCGTCAATTTAAAAAAATAACTTCAAATTGAGGAGACAAAAAGAAAGTTCGCAGCAACAGATTCGCTTAAAACCAGCTTAAATTATCGCTCTTAAATCAGTTTAAAATATCCACTAACAGGCAACAAAGCATCTCTAATCTTAATTATTGTTGGTTATACGACGTAACATTTAGTGACTATGTCACGACTTTCTCTTAGTTATCGTAAGGAGTTCATTAATCACCACCTGTATGGTTTATCCAATCGAGAAATCGACCGCAGATTGAAATGTGATGAGAAAACGGCACGAAAGACTGTGCAAAAGCACCAAAACACTGGCAGTGTTCGTGATGCCCCTAAATCTGGTCGTACTAGAGTTACTTCTAACTGGGAAGACAATGCTATCAAGATCCGCAGCATAAGAAACAGATTTGAAACGGCTCACCAAATCCAACAGCAGTGCGATCTTGTTAAAAATTGTTCTCTTTCTACTGTCAAGAACAGATTTAAGGAATTTAATTTGCGAGGATGTGTTGTAAGACGCAAGCCAATGATTTCTGTAAAGAACAGAAAGCGCCGTCTGGACTTCGTCAAACGCAATGAAGACCATTACTTCATATTGGTCAAAAGTGCTTTTTAGAGACGAAAGCATGTTTAATAGGCTAGGCAGTGATGGTAGACAGTAATCCGCAGGAGGAAAGACAAAGAATTTAATCCTAAGGGCGCAGTTTCAACGTTGCAAGATGGTGGAGGTTCAGGTTTGGTGTGGGGCATTATTATTACCAATGGCCCAGGGTATATAGTTCGATTACAAGGTTGAATTAATTCGACCAAGTACATTAATATGCTGACTGAGCATTTTCTACCCCACTTTGGTCGGAATTTTGATGATAATCCCATCTTCATGCAGGATAATGATCCCATTCACAGAGCTAGCAATGTCAAGAGGTTCCTGGAAGAGCATGATATTCAGTGTTTGGATCGGCCTGCATAATCTCCATACCTCAATCCTATTGGAAACGTATGGCATTACATCAAGTAACAGCTACGCATTGATAAAATTTCAAATTTGGAAGAACTTTGGACAAAAATGAAAGAAAAGTGGGATGCCCTTTCCCCGGAGTATTACTGCAGTCTAATTCAAGGATTTCCTAAAAGATTGCAGGTTGCCAAATTGCAGAAGGACTATGCTACTAAATATTAACTGGTTCTTTGTGTTCCTGTTGTATTTGTTTTGCATCAATGCCCTAAATTACATTTAAATAACAATTTTCCATTGTGCGGACTTTCTTTTTACCTCCTCAATTTGAAGTTATTTTTTTTAAATTGACCTGAACACTAGAATATTTCAATAAAAAGTCAAACATGAACGGGTAAAATTATAGAGGATTAAAAGGCCAATCACATGAGGTATAATTTGTTTAAACAATTACATTAAATTTAGCTTAAATTTGCAGTTTTTGAAAAAATTACAAGTACGGACTGACTTTTTGCCACCTGTGTATGTGCAGGAGGCTAAAAAAAAAAGGTGAGGAAATCATTCACCTCAGCCAGCAGTTGGGCATAGAGAAAAAAATCGTCTTTGTAAAGATGAGTTTTTTTTTTTTAGAAGAGGTGGTGTTGAGTCGGCTTCATAAACATTAGATTTTGACCATATTGTCAGCCTCCGACCCGCGCTCAGTGAAGAGGAGAGCTCGTAGAACACAGTGATACGCATAACTCGTTTTCCCTATGTTTGGCGCTTGTGATTCTGTGTTCCTCATACAATAACGATGGATGGTGAAACGCAATCACCAATTTGTAGCGTCGGCGGAGGGTCAAAGGATAATTGCATCTCGGATTAAACCATTGATCTCGCATAATTAGTTCCTGTTATATCTCCCAAGTAAGGTAGTGGAGAGCTTGGCCAGTTCTAAAATGGGTTACTATTTAGTAAGACCAGGTGCTATATGTGCTCTGAAGATTAAAGATGAGGTGGGCGCCCCTAGGCTATTCTAGCTCAAGAGACACTGCATGAAATAATACCACAGCCCCTCTACCCCGGAGAGTTAAGGTTCCCTCGCATGTTGGATAATACCATAACGCCAAGTGAGTTAGCTGAATACTACGGACGAATGGAGGAGACATTATCGTTCGGTTGCGGTGCAGGAGGGAGACGTGATATCTGGGTTGGAACAAACCCTGACCGATGGCAGAAGTCGCCAGCGCACAGCGCACGTGAGAAAAAATGGCACAGGATATCTGGAAATGTAGCGTTCAATAGATTATCGATCGGAACAACCTAAACGTAACCTTAGTGAATCTAAGCCGTAAAAATGCCGTAGAAGTACCAATAGAGACATTTTGGTAAAGGTGGCACGCACTTTTAGGAGAAGCGGTTTTCCCCTTTTCATTTGGTCGGACGATGAAAGGCAAGGAAAACCACTGCAAACATCTATAGAGTGCAACTACCTAACGACACACCTTTTATAGTGTCTGTTTCGCACACACACACACACACACACACACACACACACACACACACACACACACACACACACACACACACATTATGTTTCATTTAATTTGTCTGTCCATTCCACTTTTTCTCGGAAACTACTGGTCCGATTTGACTGAAATTTTGCATGCACCTTTGTTATGATAAGGTACAGCGAACTAAGTATTATAGTACCTGCTTAATGCAGGGTAAGGAATTAATAGGGAGTAGTAACCACGGTACTATATTTACTCTAGAAATTTAGCTTTAAGCATTCATTCTAAGTCAACGTGTTCTAGCTTTTGGCATTATTAACGGGCTATATAATCTAGTATATATCTATATCTATATCTACTTCTCTCTCTCTCTCTCTCTCTCTCTCTCTCTCTCTCTCTCTCTATATATATATATATATATATATATATATATATATATATATACATATATATATATATATATAATGGACAATATATACACCAATCCATCTGTCCCTTCCCTGAAAATAAACCCTATAATCCTAAAAAAAAATATTACTAATATGTACAACCGGGTTCTCCTTTTATGACCATAAAAGCAACATTTACACAATAATCGATGGAGTATCTATGAGTTCCGTATTGGGACCCACTTTTAGCAACTTTTATATGTCCAATCTGGAGAATAAAATATTTAATACTATTAAAAAACCGTCTATTTACATTAGGTTCTTCGTCGATGCATTTTTATTCTTGCTGACAATAATAACGAAATAAAGAAACTAAAGAATCATTTAAAAAAAAAAACTCCGTACTTTCTTTCACTTATGAATTAAATAGAAGCAATAGAATTCCATTCATCGATGTTCTCATAAACTCCAGCAAAGATGAATTCATTACTTTTCTGTAAAAAAAAAAAAGAATGTTGCAATCAATTCCTGTATCTTAAACTTCCAAAGTAAATCCCCATACCGATACAAAACCGCAATTATGAAGAATCTAATTAATCGAGCCAAATTGATCTCCTCAAATAAAATATTCCCAAATATTCTTGAGTGAATTAAAATATCAAACGGGTCTTAATTAATAACTAATTCCCTATTTTCGTAGTCGATAAACAAATTAAACTAACAGTTATAAACCGAGACCAAACTAATAATAACCAAGTTAACAATCCCCACCCCATTAATTTATTCTATAGCAACCAGTTACACTACGACTTTAAATAAGATGAAAACGTACTAAGGAATATAATACATCGATATATATATATATATATATCCAATCAATAATAGGAGCAGATTTATCATCTACTATAAGAAATTAACAACTGCTAATCTTATAATTAAAACCAACACTTCCCGGACAACCAAATCAGTTAACAAAACCAATGTAGTCTACCAATTCAAATGCCACTTGAGAGAATGCATTTCCAGCCATAGAAACACGAATAGCTACATTGGACACACGACCAACACATTGTCCAGACAATAAACCTTATACCTTTCAGATAAAGCTCGATTTTCCAACACCTAAAACAACATGACAGCCCACATTCCCAATTTAGAAAAAACGTAGCTGAAAACACGAAAATCATCCATGTGGATCCAAACTTAAAAAGACTAAAAATACTGTATATAAGGGCTAAACAATAAAAAATTAACAATGAAAATTTTGCAAAAACTAATAACATTTTAAAGAACGTGGGTACGTAACCATCCAACATCCTTATATATATATATATATATATATATATATATATATATATATATATATATATATATATATATAGTCTTTGAAGTTTTTAACCTTTAAAACTATACAAAAATATTTTTTATCATTCGTTAGAAAACCATCTAGTCAGTAAGTCATTTAATCACGTGCAATCACTGCATCAACTCACTCTCGAATTTACTATAATACCAATAATTTATTTTTCAAGGGATCATCAGTTGTTTAACATGAAACACTGTGTATATATATATATATATATATATATATATATATATATATATATACATATATACATATATATATACATATATATATACATATATATATATATATATATGTGCACACATAGTAACATATGTATACCTATATATATTTTGTAATTTAAATTTATAAATTAATAATAAAAAAACTGTAAATTCCATACCATTTTATAAATTAGACTTTTAAACCATTTTACATTTATTTTAGTCACGTTCTAAACATGTTAAACTGTATTTTCTTACTCACGAGATGCTTCAATGCTTCAAGTAATTTAAATGCAATGTGAACTGAAGCATATAAAACCATCCAGATTTTAAAACTTCCTGAAGATGACTGAAGAAAATCAGGTGAAAGTACTTGCAAAAAAAATAATAGATGGACGAAGACGACTACGGAACTTTTCTTACACAAATTCGACTGAGACATAAGAATGATCATTCGAAAAATGGAAAAATTGCATAAAAAGATCATTAAGCAAAACCTCTCCATGCTATATATATATATATATATATATATATATATATATATATATATATATATATATATTCTCGAAATTGATTTTCATGGTAAACAGCTGATGATCCCTTTAAGAACATTGGTTATATTGTTCATTCATATCAGTTATGTAACTGCTTCTGTGGTACCAGTATTCAAGAATTCTGGCGAAAGAACTGACCCATTAAATTATCGCCCCATTAGCCTCCTTCCACTTTTTGCCAAAATATTTGAGACTTAATTAACCATGCTCTAGTCCATTACCTTACAGATGCTAAACTTCTGACTGACCAACAATATGGATTTAGACAAGCCCGTTCCACAGAAGACATCCTAACTGTAATCTCTGAATGTATATACGATTCAATGGACAAAGCGGGAGAGGGCAGAGTGGTAGCTCTAGATATATTTAAGGCTTTTGACAGGGTATGGCATGAGGGTCTCCTCAGGAAGATTAGATCATACGGTATCACTGATAAAATACTTAACATAATTAAATCCTTCTTAGATAAGAGAAAAATCCAGGTTGTCGTCGACGGGCGTACATCTAAACAATATGATATAAATGTGGGAGTGCCACAGGGGTCTATCCTTGGATCTCTACTGTTCCTGATATTCATAAATGACCTCCCCGACAAAATTGCCTCTGAGATGGGTATATATGCTGATGACACCACACTCTATAACAGGCATGACAGGAAACAAATGAACATATATCTAAAGAAATGGCAGAAACACTAGAGGATGACCTCCAATCAGTAGTTGAATGGGGACAAAAATGGATGGTCACGTTCAATGCCGCCAAGACTAAACTGGTTTCATTCAATAATTACAAGAAACCTTCTCTACCACCTATGGCAATGGCCAACGACTCTTTATCTGAGATTACGTCTTTCAAGCTCCTTGGCCTAACGTTCACAGGAAACATGAGTTGGAACAATTACATCGAGGGCATTGCCAGGGCCGCTGCAAGGAAGGTGGTCTCTCTCTACCGTGCTAGAAAACTACTTACACCCGAAAGTATCCCGTACCTCTATAAGGCAACCATTCCCATTCGCCCATGTATGGAGTATTGCTGTCATATTTGGGCTGGGGCATCGGCTACTAGCCTCTCGCTTCTTGACAAGGTTCAAAAGAGAGTCGCAAATCTGATAGGCCCTAAACTGGCATCTAAGATTCAGCCTCTGTCCCATCGACGAAACGTTGCACTCCTCTGCCTGTTCTACAAGTATTTTAATGGTGAATGCTCTGACGAACTGCAAGCACTTGTGCCCCCACAACGTGAACACCCTCGACAGACCCGACAAGCTGCAAAATCCCACCCCACACTGTAGAAATCCCTAGATGTAAAAGATCTTTCTACTCCAGTAGTTTCTTCCCCAGAACCCATAGACTTTGGAATTCCATTCCAGGTCATTGCTTCCCCAACTGTACTGACATGCAGAAGTTCAAGTGCAACGTGAACAAACATCTTGCTGTCCAAATTCCTACATAGTACCCCAGTAGTTGTTTCCCCTGATAGTAGCCCCCTACACCAAAGTGGCAATGTGCCTTGTTTGGGATGAAAATGTAATAAAAAAAAAAAAAAAGTGAGACTAGCGATGTAAGAAATTGATTGACTTACTGACAAAATAATTTTCCAATGAAGGACATTTTTATATAGTTTTAAACATTTTAAAGAAGCGTTCTAAACTATATATATATATGTGTTATGTAATGGTTGGCCCCAAATATTTATATATTATATATGGGTGGTATTTTAAAGTACCAAATATGTGTATATGTTTCGTTGTTTTTATTTAGATGACGACTTATATATTTGTTATTGTTCATGTTTGTGAGAGTCTTAGAGTAATAGAGACAGTCTTAGGAGTGTCCATGTTTGTAGAGATAGAGACAGGTTTTATATATAGCGAGACATTGGTGAGATATAGAGACAGGGTACATATAAAGAGAGAGAGAGAGAGAGAGAGAGAGAGAGAGAGAGAGAGAGAGACAGTTCTGTATATATATAATAGACAGTGTACATGTTACTACAAGAGCACCAACGGCATGTAATACACAATGAGAGGAGATTTGATATATAGATAGATAGACCGAGAGTGCGGTTGACATTTACGTTTGACAGTTGTACATATAATATAAACACGGCAGTTATGAAAAACATGATGATCATTTATTCTTCGACCGGTCGGAAATGATTTTGTGTTTCAGGGATTCAAAGTTGTTACATGGTTATTTCTAAACCTCCCCGCTTCCCAGAGGGTGCCTTGACTCTAACCGAGGATCGGTCTGAACCTCTCTGCTTCTCTGATCTGACTCCCCTCGCTTCTTCTCTCTGACTGATCCTGATTCTCACTTATCTAACTAAATTCATAACTCATGACGTCATTGCATGACCGAGCATGTGTTTCTCAGAACGTATGGCATGACGTACCTCCGTGTTTAAGCATGCATTGTTATTCACGTTTCTTACAAAGCCGACCCTCCAACCTAATTTTCGTAACCCACTTTACAAATAACATTTTCCATTGTCCGTTTTTAAATTCCTTATTTTAATTTTCATTTTTATAACAAAAACAAATTTCATCATTACATTCCTTTTTCAATAAACAAATATCTAACTATTTTGTGTGAGCTAAACAATGGCAATTCCACATTCCTTATTTTCAATAACATTCTGTATTCATTTTAACTTATGATTGGAATTCTCAATTTCAAAACTAGCTTCGCAAGTTCGAAGCCTTGACTATCCTATTTCATATTTACTCACTTACAAGAACAGGCTTCTGTTCTTGTAACACACACACACACACACACACACACACACACACACACACACACACACACACACACACACACACACACACACACACACACACACATATATATATAAGACGTACATGCTATTGAAAGTATGTAGTATAGTATGAAAAATATGTACATATATTGTACTAGTAGGGGTACTCGGCGTTTCCCGGGCGTGTGGAGTTTTAGTAAGGAACCCAGGGAAGGGGGGTAGAAAGTGATATTTGCGGGTGAATCAAAATAACAGTAGACAGTTTGGGTGAATAGAAGTGTTAAAAAAGTAGTAGTAGGCAGACAGGCTCGAACCCTTATGCGAAGGAGGAAAAAATAAAGGTAACGTCTTAGCCGATGTCTCCATTGCGCAACCGGAAGTCAAGAACGTTGAAATTAAGCATAGTACATCCAACGGTGGTGATGACTTTCTAAAATTTCGGCGAAAAAAGCGACCTCTCCTTGTACAAAATTGTCCAGTTGAGGTTGAAGGAATGAATATTTCTGGCCAATTTTTAGATATTTGTCGTCCAAAGGATTGAGCTTGAAAACGATACCGATCCTGTGAGGATTCGTCGCGTGTGTCAAAAGTTTTTGTGAGGCATACAAACACACACACGTTTTGCCTTTATACATTAGACTAGCGGGGGGTACCTGGCGTTGCCCGGGTGTTTGGAGGTGTGTGTGTGTGTGTGGCGGGGGGGGGGCTAGATCAAAACAACCCTGCTTAAAAAAACGTTGGCCAGATGTTTGGAGGTGTAAAAGAAAAAAGTTTTAGTAGAAAGGTAGGCTTGAACCCCGAACCTTTGACGCGAAGGCGGAAAGGAAATGGGGGGAAAACCTTGCCACCTAACCATCTCGACCACGGGAATAGATTAATTGATAAGTTGACGTTTATAACGCGAAATTAACTGGTGCGAGAACGTTAAGACGCATGATGTTTGACCTAGATTTGGGCTAGAAGCCAGTTTCTGTTTTTCTCGCTAAGCGGCGATCAAAAAATATCTCGAAAATAGCTTGTAAAAGTCAGGTAAATTAAAGATAGCTGCAACCAGAGTTCCTTAGACGTAGATATTATTATTTAGACAGCATATAAAAAGTTTTAAGAAGGAGCGAGCCAACCGAGAATCACGGTCAAAAAAGCCTTTTGTAGACACACACAAAAAGCGAACACACATACATACATACATACATACATACATACATACATACATACATACACACATTTTCGCTTTTATATATTAGATGAAAATATATCTATGGCAAAATGAAATCGATATAGGAAAGGAAAACGCATGTTTTAATATTAAAAGGTCACTAATTATCCAAAGCCTACAAGCCGCTCGAGGATATGATAGAATAAAGAGAACTATTATAATGAAAAAGAGTTGACAGATTTAAAAATATATAGTAGAATAAAATATATGTGGTAGAATATTATTTCATAAAAATTGCTCCAGACAAGGCATACAGCCATTTGACACAAGGAGCTGAAAAATAGTACTTCAAAGTAAAAAAAAAAAAAATACAAATAGCCAACAATACGTGTTAGATGAATAGACAACAGCAATTACTTCCCCCTTGCCAGAAACATCGCTCATGGAATGTAAAGACTAAAGGACAAAATAATATCTCGTAAAATAAAAGAGTGATGACGAAATAAAGGAGATATTTTAGAATAAAATGGAAATAATAAACTAATCAGAGAATAAAAGAGAGATGGTGGAATAACGGAGGAAGTGTCACTTCGAAGCTAATACAAAGGTCAAGCACTTTGAACTGCACGAAAATTGTTTACGTTCCATTTGATCTGCTCCTTAGCTGCCGATCGATCACAACATTAACCCCCGGACCTTTCTCAGTGGCAGGATCGATAATGAAATCAATTCCAGCAAGTTTGATCAATCTCTTTGATAAATTGAATCATCCCAACAAACAGAAAATGATGCAGCAAAAACAGATACGAGAGAAAAAATATATAAATAAATTAGAATTAAAAAAAATACTTAGAAAGCAAAAATATACAGCAATGAATCAGTGCTTTATAAAAATAGGAATAAACGAAATTAAAAGTTAACGAAACGAACCGAGTTTGGGATGAAACAGCCGAAACGAAGCCAGGCTAAATAAATAATGTTTTCAGTTTCAATCAACGAATACAATGGCTGAACGTGGTAATGCATTATAAATTGATTAACGAACGTTAAAGTTTGACTCTCCGCCGGCTTAGCATCCGATTTTAACATTAACGTCTGTAGTACAACATTGAGTCACCGAATTCTGACCCCCTCTCTCTCTCTCTCTCTCTCTCTCTCTCTCTCTCTCTCTCTCTCATATATATATATATATATATATATATATATATATATATATATATATATATAACAAGGGTAGATAATTCAATTCTATAAGAGGAGACTTATCAGGATAATATAACGCTCAACAAATTACAATGGAGCTTATATAGGACAAAATAGCAATGGAAAATGAATTCACAAACACTATATGTTGGAAAATATAGAACAAGTCATTTATTTAATAAGGATATACATACATTTATTTGGGGGGAGGGGGAGGGGGACTCTTTATAACAAGGTATTTCGAAGCCTAATGCTTCTCATCAGAAGAGTAGAGAAGGTGCTAGGTAACATAATGGAGATGTGACGTCTAGTGAAAGAATCATCAGGAACGAAATAAATAAAAGTTTTGATGTGTTAGGGGGAACTATATTGAATTCTAAGATAAAAGAGGGGCGTACTATATATATATATATATATATATATATATATATATCACACTGAAGAAGACCGAGGGATCAGTCGTAAATAATGTGCTTTTTAAAGAACATTTTCGTTTTTTGCGAAAAACTTCTTGTATTTCTACACGTCAGCACATAGGAAAGAAATGCAGAGTAGATATAAACATCTATATATTTTTCGTATTGATTTTTTATCCACATACACGCTCATACACACACACATTATATATATATATATATATATATATATATATATATATATATATATATATATATCAAATCCCCGAAACAGTGTTTCATAGTAAACAACTGATGATCCCTTGAAAAATAAATTATTAGTACTATAGTAAATTCGAAAGCGAGTTAATGCAGCGATTGCAGGTGATTAAATGACTTACTGACTAGATGGTTTTCTAACGAATGATAAAAAATATATTTTTTGTGTAGTTTTAAAGGTTAAAAACTTCAAAGACTATATATATATATATATATATATATATATATATATATATATATATATATATATATATATGGGTGTGTCGTTGTAGTTTCCACTAGTACTCCGGTGTTTATCAAAAGTGCCCAACGACAAGCAGAACGCTATTATAGCATGTTTATTTATACAAGCACTTTTGGCAGCATATGTGCATACATGTTTCTGTCACACCTCATTTACAGAGACAGCTTTATCAGGCGTTATCTTCTTTTAGAACCTAACTTGAATCTGTTCTTCATTTAGGGGTTGTTTTATTTTTACCAAATCACAAGAAAAAATAAAGTGAGAGCGAGCAGGCGAAGAGATAGAAAAATTAAAAGTGCCTGTATAGAGGAAAAACACCGGAATATCAGTGCATTAACATTTTGGAAACAACAGCGTTACAACTGTCGAGCATTTTACAACGTGTCTTCTTTAACACAAACATAGAAAAACCATCATTGAAACCTCTTTTAAGAAGATACTTACAACCTAACATGCACGATTACCTTCTGAAAATTATAATAAAAATGGACGATCTTCTAAAGCGAATGAAGTGGAGACCTTCCTTTTCTTAACAAAACATAGAGGATGACGGCACAAAACTATGGTTTCAAAAGCTTAAAACGTCTGTGATTCCACAACTGGTACTTTTTTTTAGAAGGATCTATCCGACTTCCATCTTCGTTTGATGAAAACTGGTATTTTTTGAGAAGGATCTATACAACTTGGCAAGGAATGTTGAATTTCATAAAAACAAAACCCCATTCCAAAGAAAATTCGATATTATGGTAAAGAAATAGAGAAATGCAACAGCCTATAAAGCAAGGAAATTTTACAAACTTAAAAGACAATAGTATAAAATAAGAAATCAGACTTCAATACAAAACCGGCTAATCCTAGGCCTAACCAGAAATTGATAAAGGGTGGAATAGACAAGATGATTCCATTTCCGTTTGATGAAAACCGGTGTTCTTTTTTTTTGTTGTTGCAGACCATTTACTAGTAAGCCAGTTAAATCCCAAGAGCGATAGGAGCCTACTATCATGTTTTACAGTGACACAATGTTCAACGAGCGCGATCGGAGAGGCTCCGCTCTACAACTTATTCAAGTTATGACAACAGGACCATTGCCAGCACACTCAAAATGCATCACTTGATTGCCACGAATAACAAGGACGTGCCCAGAGTGAAGAAAACCCAGTTTCCGGCCACGGTTATGGTCTTTGGTGTATTTTCAAGTGAGAACCGCATCATGCAACCTCACATCTCCGAAGTCGGCTTGAAAGTCAATACCAAAGTGTACCTCGATGTGCTGAAGAGTGTGGTGATTCCCTGACGCAATCAGTTGGTCGCTTACAGGCCCTGGGTGTAGCAGAAGGACTCAGCGCCGGCGCACAAATCCAAAGACATCCCGGCTTGGCTCCAGGAGTACTACAACTTTGTACCCTTCTCTAACTGGTCCACCTCCTCTCCTGACCTGAACTCTCTGGACTTATTCGTTTGGTTATACGTCGAGAATATCATCAACATGACCTCCAACAACATCAAAGCTAGCCTGATTTACGCCATCCGCCGAGTATTCGCCTAGCACCCGCCGGCATTTGTAAAAAAATGCATGCTCCCAGTTCCGGACCCGTATTGAGGCGGTTACTCAAGCTGAAGGCGGCTACATTGAATAAATGTCAGCTCTACTACATAATCAAGTTTAATTGATTTTTTTTCAATATTTTCTTTTAAATTAAGCTGTAGTGTTGTTTGTTCTAGGGCGACACATTTATCATTTCACCCTGTAGCAAGAAAACACTGGAAAGACTCAATGTGAAAATTAAAGAAACCAATGGCTAAGCCCAATGCACCCTATTATTATTATTATTATTATTATTATTATTATTATTATTATTATTATTGAAAAGAATAAATGTACCTTCGTTCAATTTGACATTATAAACTCGTCAATCATAAAAGAGCTCTTGGATTTGCGAAGCATTTTTTAAGATTATCATGAATTGTCCTACGACGGGTCTTGTCAGCAATGGTAAGCAATGAATAAAAAATATGCAAAAATGGACATATCCATGGGTTCATTAGACAAAGCATTGGCCTTAAACCTTATAAGATTATATATATTACACAATATAATAGTGAACTCTAAAAATGATGAAGTACAATATAATTTAAAAAATAATCCATAAACGAATGAAAAATGTTTAAATAAATAGTAACAGGCTAACTTTGTAGACGTCAAATTTAATTGAAAACTTGACAAATATAAAGATTTCATGAAAGAAAATGCTACCCTCATATATATATATATATATATATATATATATATATATATATATATATATATATATATATATATAAAAGTGAACGTGTCTGTGTATCTGTGTGTCTGTGTGTCTGTTTGTGTGTGTACATTTCCCTACGCAATAACTCTGTCAATTTTCAGTCTACAAACTCGAAATTTGATATACAGGGTACTGAGATTTGGGAAAATCTTTGTGATCGGTTTTCGGCCAGAAATTTGGCTGTTAAGGGGTTAAAGTTCAAGTGTAAAAAGAAATTTGCCCCATTCGCGAAATTTTCGCCGTCCATAGGCCATCCTCACGCGAGTGAAAAATAAAGTAATAAAGTAATAAAAAAAATGAAACAGTGAGTTGATTGGAAAGAATGCTTCTAAGTATTTTACGTATTATAAACGATTTTAATCGTCTTTCCAATCAACTCACTATTTAATTTTTGTTTTTTATTAATTTTTATCACACACACACACACACACACCCATATAGTACGTACGTTATAAATATATATGGCGTTTAAGCTACACTTAATATTCCGCGTTTCATCTACTCTAGGATTCTTCAGGCTTAAATAAGCTTAAATAAGCCTGAAGAATCCTAGAGTGGATGAAACGAGGAATATTCAGTGTAGCTTAAAAGCCATATATATGTATAACTTACCAACTAGCTCTACCTACGTATTGAGCACTGTTGAAGTAAATACTTAAAGTTTACGCATAAAATTATACTTTCGTTTCGTATATTAATTTTATGTGAGTAAATGAAGTAGTTATATATATATATATATATATATATATATATATATATATATATATATATATATATATACCCCCATGATTAAGCATATACCTATATCTACTGAAAGCAGAATTAGTAAGAACTCCTCTTTCGAAGAAGCATTTAATAAATGCGCGGATTTTTATAACATAGTCCTAAGGAATTGTGCATATATAAAAATGATGGCACTAACACAAATAGATCCAGATATCAACGAAGAGGTTAAACATTCATTTCGTAATGGGCATTTCTCTGGCATTTTTATAGTTACAGTTATTATCATTACTATTACCATTAGTGGTTAAGGTTGTTCCATTTCTCTAAAATATTTTGTTATTGTGTATTTTTGTTATTCTTTCAAGGTTATCGGCGTAACTATATCTTATTTTCAAGATGTCCTTATCAAATAATCGATGTAAAATGTTCCTGGTGGGAAATGTTTATTTATGAGACGTAGAAATTTATTTCCTAATTTTTGTTTTTTAACATTAGATTCGAGGGGTCAAACCTAATAATTTTCCTACTATATATATATATATATATATATATATATATATATATATATATATATATATATATTTAATATATATATATATATATATATATATATATATATACATGGATTTACATTTTTGGATTTTACCGTCATTGGATACTTTACCTTTCACCAGACTATCCATTCACGTGAAATCACCTTTTTCGTCACCATATTCCCTCTGTTTCACTTTTCGTTATCAAGTAAGATTTTTGACTTACTTGCAGTTTCATCAAATACTTTTGTATGCAAAATCCGATCCCGCATTTTGCTAATTCCTACCCTCTTATGAGAAGGAAAGTATTTCTTCGAAACTTCGCGGATTAAGGACTATCCACTTATTAAGTGTTTCTTTTTCAGATTGAATATGTTTTTAACTCTTTTTCAAAGTGTTTTATTAACTATTTGCCCTTATATATATATATATATATATATATATATATATATATATATATGTGTGTGTGTGTGTGTGTGTGTGTGTGTAGTGTGGGTTTCAAGAAAGAGAGAGGGATAGAGTGATATATAGATAAAGAGAGATAGATAGGGATAAGAATGCAAAGGGTGAGGAAATGTATATAAATGAATGCGTTAAAAAAGGCATTAAAACAACTAAAGAGTACACAAGCATAGAAAAGATTCGCGAGTCACTAAATTGTCTTATCTTGTTTTATCATGTCGCGACGTTCACTTTTGCATATGCTTACATCGTTTCGTAATTAGAGGATTTACAATCGTCTCGTCCGTCTTGATCTCAGTTTAGATTAAACGAAAAGGGCCGCCTTTGAAAAGATTTTAAGGAAAAAGAAGTTAAACCGATAAAAACACTATGCGTAATGATTAGTTAAAACACACACACACACACACACACACACACACACACACACACACACACACACACACACACACACACACACACACACACACACATAACAGCTACCGTTTGAGCTTCGGACCGATCGATACGAAATGCTTAAATGTACGCGATTTGAGCTAATTTTGAGAATGCGTAAAAGAAACAGCAGGAATAATGTTTTATTCGACTTAACCATCCAAGTCACCTGTTTTGTTTTCAATTTTGGCCCCTTAGCAGCATTTTTTTGCCAGCTAAAAACAAATCGAACGTGTGCTACAGATCCAAATACACTATATATCAAATTTCAACTCCGTAGAGTCAAAGAGGAGTTTGATCTAGACTTTTCGCACCACACCGACAAGGTCACTTATACGAGTGGCGTTCAATAAGTAATTGCTCTGACCCACTTCCAGTTGTCTGATCTAGCTGAAATTTTGCATGTGCAATGATTTATATCTCTACAGGTTATATGGCAAATTACAGCTCTGAACTAATTGTGGTTTCTGTTTTACAGGTGTTTGAACTGAGTCAGGTGTGAAATGGAGCCTGTTGAATGTCGAGTAATGATCCAGTTTTTGTATTTAAAAGGACGCACACCACATGAGACTTTTGATGAAATGAAAGAAACTTATGGTGATAATGCCCCATCATATGATCTTGTAAAACGCTGGCATCGTGAATTCAAACATGACCGGAAGTCTGGAAACAGCTCCCAGACCTGGTCGCCCCCCTTCTGCCATTGATGAGGCATCTGTCCGTCAAGTTGAGGCTGCCATTTTGGAAGATCGGCGCATTACTTTTCGCCAAATAGCCCAAGATGTCAAGATTAGTACAGGGTCTGTGGAAATTATCATTCATGACCATTTGCATATGCATAAGGTGTCTGCCAGATGGATTTCCAGGTTGCTCACACCATTCGAGAAGCGAGAACACGTCGAGTGCTCGAGGATGAGTTTGGAGATATGCCAAAAAGATAAGTTTTTCAAAAGGCTAATTACACAGGATGAAATCTGGGTCCATCACTATGATCCAGAGACACAAACCCAGTCAATGCAGTGGAAGCACTTGGACTCATCACCTCCAAAGAAGGCAAGGGTGCAGCTCTTAGCTGACACGGTCATACTCACAGTTTTCTGGAACTAGGACGGAGTAGTGATGACAGATTTCCTGGCAAAGGGTACCACAATTACAGGAGCCTATTATGCTTCACTTTTGAGGAAATTAAGGGAAGCTATCAAAATCAAGAGGCGGGGCAAGATTAGCAAAGGTACTCTCCTCCTGTAGGACAACGATCCGGTCCACAACTCACATGTCGCCAGATCAGAAGCACGGGCGTGTGGTTATGAAATCTCCCATATCCTCCCTACTCTCCTGACCTTGCACCCTCTGACTTTCACCCCTTCCCTGCCATGAAGTTGTTTTTGAAAGGAAAACGTTTCCCAGATGATGCAGCCTTGATTTCTGAAGTCACGTCGTGGTTGGAGGACCAACCTTGGGTGTTCTACAAAAACGGTCTCCATAGCTGCATCAAACGATATGGAGAAATGCATAACTCTGGGTGGTTCCTATGTAGAGAAAGACTAATAACGGTGCCAAGTTTTGTTGCTCTATTGCTATGGGAAGTGGGTCAGGGGCATTACTTATTGCACGCTCCTCGTTTATATATATATATATAATGTATATTTATATATTATATATATATATTATATATAATGTATATATATAATGTATATATATATATACTATGTATATATATATAGTATATATATATATAATATATATATAATCTCTCTCTCTATATATATATATAATGTATATACATAGTATATATATAATGTATATATATAATGTATATATATATAGTATATATATAATCTATATATATAATATCTCTCCCTCTCTCTCTCTCTCTCTCTCTCTCTCTCTCTATATATATATATATATATATATATATATATATACATATATATACTTGTTTATTGTTATATAAACATGCTCACATCCCGCTGCTACAAATAGCCACTTGTTTCAATCAAACAACAGATATCATCAGGCAGCGACTTACTATTCAAAATTCAATGAATAATGGAATTTTATTTTAGGTAGGAACTCTTTAAAAGTCGGAGTTAAAAAACTTAAAACACAGAACTTTAATTATATTGCCCGGTCGTAAAATACGCTTATATATGATATTTTGATTAATGCAGATTTCGTATTTATTATTATATTATATTGGACCCAATATATAGTAATGATTCAAAACGTTAAAAAAATGACTCGTGCGCCACTACCGAGAATTGAAACAAAAACGTTTTGCTTACGATTTACTTTTTCCTTTGACGTCATTGCCTATGCTATGAAAACATGTTTGCTGCAAGACTAAAAATAAAAAAAAAAACATGAACCAATAGCTATCACTGAAGAGAGCTCGATATGGATATCTAAAACGGTCCTAATTATTGGGCTTGAAACCGACGGTACCAATTACTTGTCTCATCTAACAACTTTTTGTACACAAAATACAAAATATAAATACGCTCTTATTTTTCGGATTTTCCGCACTTTTAAGAACTTTGCTGGATTTCTTTATAAAAAAAAAAAAAACGAATTATCTGAAGAATCCTAGAGTGGATGAAACGCGGAATATTCATTGTAGCTTAATCGCCATATATATATATATATATATATATATATATATATATATATATATATATATATATATATATATATATATATATATATATATATATATGAGTCTGAATTAATTTTCCTTTCTCTTATATAATGTATTTTTACCGAGATGCCAATCTAGACATACATACATAATCAAATATAAATAAATAATATATAAATACATAAATAAATAAATATATAAATGAATACATATATTAAAAAAATAATCACGCATCAGTTCAGAAAACATTTTCGTCGTAAAACGCTTGGTCTAAATGGACGCATCTTAAGAAAATCCGGCTTGTTTGTTTTATCTCCCTCACACATTCTCTCCCTCCCAAGCAATGCAGATTTATTTTCTTTCTTACACAATCTGATTGCCCATCCCTTCTTCTTCTTCTTCTTCTTCTTCTTCTTCTTCTTCTTCTTCTTCTTCTTCTTCTTCCATTATCGACTCTAATACACATAATTCCCGCCATTTAAATGCCACGTGCCGCGGACACGTCATCGTGACGTCATCTGGCTAATCTTATTAACCGCGGCTTGAAATCAACGTGCGTGATTCGTTAATTGTCCCCCTACATATCTCTGACACGGTGTACTCGTGTCCAATAGAGTTCGCATATATATATAATATATATATATATATATATATATATATATATATATATATATATATATATATACTTATGTGTGTGTGTGTTATAATAATAATATATAATAATATATGAATATATCAATGTATATATAACATAATAATAATATATAAATATATATCTGTGTGTGTGTATGTGTGTGTGTGTGTGTGTGTAATGATTGTATTGCTGTTGATTCATAGATTCTAATTCAATGAAACTGGTGTTTATAAAGTAGTGCAAAATAACAAGTACAGCTGTTTAATTATATATATGCCCTTTTCTTTATTCAACCATTGTTAGCTACGCATGTGCATACATGTTATAGCTGTGATTTGTTTCAAAATCCAGCCTTATCGGGTTACTAGTCTAAACCGCGGTCTGATAAAGCCGTATTTCGAAAGAAATCACAGCTGTAACATGTAGGCTCATAGGTAGCTTTTTATGTTGGCATAAATAAGGAAAATTGTGCAATATATCTTTTCTCTCCCCCTCTCTCCCCGCCCTCTTTCTCTCTCTCTCTCTCTCTCTCTCTCTCTCTCTCTCTCTCTCTCTCTATATATAT
>NC_136518.1:48912464-48944964 GCF_053919585.1 Euprymna scolopes
TGGGGGAACGGTGATGAGACAGTGAGAGCGGATGCGTGATGGGGGTGTAGAACTTGTAGATATGCAGCTTCGGTGTTCTTCATTCCCTGTAACGCTTATTCGTTATATTGTATTCTTGTATTATTCTCCGCATTCAAGGAGTTTTCCTTAATATTTCAGCCGTTTTCATTATCGTTAGTCCTTGTATTATTATTATTATTATTATTATTATTATTATTATTATTATTATTATTATTATTATTCAAGTAGCTGTGATCACAAAAGGGAAACAACTCATATTACTTCTTCAATTAGTAGTGATCAGGAACTATCACTTTACTTATTCAAGGACTTGTGATCACAAAAGAGAAGACAACTCACGCTCTACTTATTCAAGTAGTTGTGATCACACAAAGGAAACAATCGACACTTTTAGTAATGATCGCATAAGAGAAAGGACTCATGCCTTACTTGTTCAAGTAGTAGTGTCCACACAAGGGAAACAACTCATGTTTTACTTATTCAAGTAATAGTGATTGTCTTATGGAAACAAATTATGCTTTACTTGCTCAATAAGTATTGATCACATGAGAGAAACAATTCATGCGTTACTTATTCAAGAAGTAGTGACCACATTATGCAAACAACTCAGGTTTTATTTGCTTGAGTAGTAGTGATCACACAAGGGAGACAAATCATGTTTTACTTGTTCGAGGAGTAGTGATCACAGTAAGGAAACAATTCATATTTTACTCATAAATTTGAAAAAAAAGGTTCCATGTAATATCTAGAAAATATATGATTTGAATAAAAAAAGAGATAAGAAAAGTTTATGAATCAGTCGTTTGCTGTGATACACTGCATGTGCTTCTCTGACAGATGTATGTTTGTTGGCGTGTGTGCGTCCGAGTCTGTATGCGCCGTTAGGTCCGTTTGCATACGGGAAACCGGTGTTGGGAGTGTTGAAGAGGGTGATGTGCTAAATTAAGCGTGTATCTTTCTGATTTTATGAGATATGCCCATTAGTTAAATATACATGAAACATTTTAGTGCCTTCGTACTCATTTAGTTTTGTGGCCTAATAAGTAGGTACTTTTGTGTTAATGTCTGCTGGGCTAACCAAGAGGTACCGTTACACTCATAAACAATAGATACATACCCTTGTACTATTTTCGCTCAATAAAAAGCACACATTTCATACTAACTGATAATAAATATTATTTCGCACTAATTTTGTTTAATTTAATAAGTTATTTTTCCAATACATTTCTTTGTTCCAAACCATGCTTATAGTCGCGTCTCAAGAGGGGAGTTGGGCATCAAGATATTTGTTCACATTATATTTAAATTTCTGCATGTTGGTACGGCCGGGGTAATCTTTTCATCGGAAGAAACTATTACAGTAGAAATCTTTGGGCATTTAGGTACTTCTACACTGAATGGGCGAGATGTTGCTACTGTTTACATAGGTCGGGTGTATTTTCGCTGAGCGGGTACAAGTACACTGAGTTTATCGGCGCACATTTTGCGGAAGTGCTTGTAAACGCAAGAAAAATAATGCATAATTTCGGCGAGGTGACAGGAGCTGGAACTAAACAGACAATGCCGGGCCTAGTAGATTAGACATTACTTTTGAAACCTGTCCGAAAGGGAGATAGTAGTGTTCAATGCACAAGCTCAGTTGTGCCATTAATATTGCTTGTATGGATTTGTAGAGATATAAGAGACAGGCAAGAAGCCTTTCTGTCTTGTTATCAGAAGCATACCTTCTTTGCAGTAGAACTTTCTGTTATTATTTGTTCAGCCAAAAACACTATGAAAAATGGCCGCGCCATTCTACCACTCCAGAAGGCATTTAACTCCCGACCCAATCCTCTACCTATTCAGCAGCCAAATCTGTCTTAAAATCGAGTACTGTTGCCACATTTGGGGAGAAGCTGGCCGGAGTGTCATATCCTGTCTCGACAGAGTTCAAAACTGGCTTCGAAACCGAGTAGGCGATGCCGCTTTTTCCTCTCTGCAACGCCTTTCCCACAGAAGAGACGTTGAGAGCCTACCTCTGCTCTACCGTTATCTTCACAGGAAGTGCTCGCTTGAGCTTAATCCAATAGTCCTCTCCACCAAACTTTCACAAAAACACTCGTAAAGCTACAACCACTTCCAACAAGTTCCCCTATTCTCTATCAATGCCTAAATCTAAACAGCCAATTCCATGAGCAAAGCTTTTATCCTAACACTGCCCGTCCGTGGAAATCTGTTCCACTGGTCTGCTTCTCAGATGACTTCACATAGTCGTCTTCAAGTCCAACGTGAACAATTCTTGCCATCATGTTTGCTCAAATAGTCTAATTCCAATTTCCAATTTCCACCAAAAATGATCACTGAGCTGTTGTCTTTCTGACCACCTTAGACTCATTAAGCCCTATTCTCAAATGGTCTATGGGCCTTGATAAGTGGTGACTCCCCTGTAAAAAGAGATTAATAAGTCCATATATTTGTAGTTAATGCTGTTGAACTAATAACTCGGTTCTTTTTGTACTATTTGAATATTACTAATAAACTCGCAGGGAGACCGGACGTTGCCCGGGATTGGATGATGTTCAACGAATGTTGCACGCTCCTATATTTATACTAACATCGAAATCAGGGTAATTGTCCATTTTTCAATCAAATCAATTGACTGTGTGCTCTAATTTAGGAACCATTGCGGTGCACCGGGAAGAAGCTTCACATACCTCCCCACAGTGAATTTGTCCACAATACATTGTAGTCTACATTGCACTGTAGAAAATCTGTTGTTGATTTTATAAAATTATATATATATATATATATATATATATATATATATATATATATATATATATATATATATATGTCTTGAATTAGAGTTAGCTAAGAAGCAAAATAATGTTTATTCATAATGATTATTTTGCTAAAGACATTTTTCTCCCTAAAGAGATGAGCCATGCATTGAAAATCTATGGATTAAGGAAAGAACTTTAACTTTAGTGTATTCGTTGCTTCAAATTATGAATATTTGTTTAAAAATTCAATATTTTTACGGCAAAAAATATAAATATAAATCATACAATTTCATATATATATATATGTTTGTGTGTGTGTGTGTGTGTATATATGCGTGTATGTATGTGTGTATATATATATATATATATATATATATATATATATATATATATATATATATATATATATATTAGTGGTGGGTCAATTAAGAATCAGAATCGGGAATCGAAAAAATCGGCAATTTTGGGGGTATCGGAATCGGAAAAATTTGCGCCTATTTTCCGATGCCAACAACGATTCTTTTAATTGGCTTTTTTTATTTGTTTTTCTTTAAAGAAAAATATTCTACCGCTGATTGCAATACTAAAATAGTGAATATTTGTTGATTTTAACTTATTAGTAACACTAAAATCGATACATCATCATTCACAAGTGTATCCTTATGTTTAAGAAAATATCTGCACGTTTAACGTGTGTTTTTACGGTAATCGTGAAAAATAACAATTTTATAATTAAACTAACATAGGTGCCCGGCGTTGCCCGGGTGTTTGCGGGTGTGTGTTGAGCAAAAAAAAAAAATGTGGTAGTAGGAAGGCAGGCTCGAATCTGTATCGCGAAGGAGGAAAAGAACGGGGAAAACGTGATGTATTTGTTGTTACTATCACCGCCATGCCGAAGTGACGTAGGTTTAGATTAAGGCGAAAAGAGAGGACGACTTTGGAAAATATAGGCGAAAAAAAGCAAACCCTCCCTGTATAAAAGTGCTCAGTTGAGGGTGAAGAAATTAATGGTTTGTGCCAATTTGTCGGCATTTGTCGTCTGAAGGGTCGAGCTTCAAAACGATACTTATCTTGTAAAAATCCGCCGCCGCTGTCAAAAGTCTTAGGCAGACATGCAAATATACATAGATTTATATATTTGTAGCTCAAATTTTCGACCCAAACCGATTAAAAAGCTTGCCTGTCCCTGAATACCATTTATGTAAAAATTCAAATGTTTAGACCAGAAATTGTCTTTCTTTAGTAATTTGGTAGAGACCGCAGAGGTCAATTCTTTTTTAAATTTTACCCCTATTATGACCCCTTTACATTTATTGTTTTGGGTTCAAATCAAGTTATTAAGTTAGATCCATGTATAAGGAACCTATATCTAAAATTCCAAGTGTTTATGCCCAAAATTGTCGGAGGAGTTTGGTAGAGTTCTCAAAGGTAAAATCGTTGAACTTTGACTCCTTAACAGCCAAATTTCTGGCCGAAAACGGATTACAAAGATTTTACCAAATCTCAGTAACCTGTATATAAAATTTCGAGTCTGTAGACTGGAAATTGACAGATTTATTGTGTAGGGAAACAGACAGACAAACAGACGGACAAACACGTTCACTTTTATATATATACTAGCATGGGTGCCCGGCGCTGCCCGGGTGTTTGGAGGTGTATGCTGAGAAAAAAAAAAAGAAAAAAAGACGATCAATTTTTTTAAAACTTTGACCACTATTATGACTCCTTAACATTTATTATTTTGGGTTCAAATCAAGTTATTAAGTTAGATCCATGTCCAAGGAACCTATATCTAAAATTTCAAGTGTTTATACCCAAAATTGTCGGAGGAGTTTGGTTCAGTTTTCAAAGGTCAAATCGTTGAACTTTGACCCCTTAGCAGCCAAATTTCTGGCCGAAAACCGATCACATAGATTTTCCCAAATCTCAGTACCATGTACTGAGATTTTCGAGTCTATAGACAAAAAATTGACAGAGTTATTGCGTAGGAAAATGTACACAGACAGGCACACAGACAGACACACAGACACGTTCATTTATATATATATATATATATATATATATATATATATATATATATATATATAGTATTTGTTTTTATTTTTATATTTTATAAAAATAAAACTCCTCTTGTCGTTGCTGAACAGTACACGTCTTCCTCATATGGCGGGTTCTCAACGACTGCTCGTAATAACAAAAGAAAAGAAAGGGAAAAAGAAAGAGTCACTCGCGTTACTTACCAACCTACACACTTCTGTTCATCGCCGTTAGGTAGGAGAGTAACTCGAGCTATTAAAATCAAACCCCGCCAGCGGATTTGGAGGAGACATCTGATTGACAGGGCCCGATTTCAATTGCGGGCGAATTGATTGCTCTATCTTCTTGCCTTCCTACGAAGGTAATATTATTAACAAGCATATTGTTGAAGTTTGTATCTTTTTACTGCATTTATCTTTTTACTAAGGTTTGTTAAAGTAATAGGTACTACAGTACTATATTTATTTTGATAATATGTCAATATGTAGGTAGCTCTGTAATACGTTTCGTCATACGAATATGCAGGCATCTTTGTATGTAATATTATGTGTTAACTTTCATCAGCCTCGTAACTCTCGCTTCCCTTATTTTGTCGTTTAATCCTCACATTCCATGAGCAATATTCCTGACGAAGTGGAAGGATTGTTGTTTTCTGGGTCAGAAGCTATCAATCTAATACTTATTAATAGCTAGATTTTGATCTTGGAGTTGTATTTTTCAGCTACTTACACAAAGTGGCTTCATGCATTGTCTGGAGTGATCTACGTAAAGTATTTGCTGAACTAGTATTAGGTAGATTTAGTAAGACTGTATTTGTGTTAGGCAAATTAGTAGGCATATTTTAGATTTATAAGTAAAGATATTTGTGATATACAGGATGTTCAAAAAGTCACCGAAGCGTTGAAAATCTTGGTCATTTTACCATTACATTTTTCTTCAGGCATTTCCTTTGGCGAAAACATAATCTCTAGCTATGGCAATGTCAAATGGCCACCACGTTCCACAGACTTGACTTTTTCTTGTGGGGATTTTTTTTTTTTTTTTTTTTTTTTTTACAAGGGTGTCACCACTTATCAAGGCCCAGAGGCCACTCGAGGATAAGGGTTAATAGGTATACATTAGTCATTGTGATTTTAGCATAGTAAACAGTGGGAATTTTGTAAACTTGGATTACTTAGGGGGACGGTTCAATTAGAACTTGTTCACATTGGACTTTTTCTTTTTTTTTTTTCATAGGTATCAACTCATTATCAAGGCCAAGAGGCCACTCAAGGATAAGGGTTAAAGAGTGTACAGTGGAAATTGAACGATATAATAATCATTAGTAATGAAAATTTGTAAAATTTGTTAAATTTGATACCTTAAAAAGAAAGAATCTGTGTTAACAAACCGCAAGAATTGAAGAAAAACGGCAGGAACGAAATAAGGGAGTTAAATCGCAATCCAGAGGTTCTGCAATCTGTCATGAATAATGTTTTGGAAAAAAGCACAAATATGCTGAAAATGGGCAAAATTTAAAAGACATTATTTTTCACAAGCTGTAACCGTGTCAGCATACCCGGAAACCTATAGAAGTTTACATGTGGAATGTGGACGCTGATTTTGCCGTAATGCAATAATGTACCGGCATGTCATTCTATGCAGAACTTCCTAAGCTCCTTGCACACTAAGTAATTTAGGTGACTGAAATAGGAATTTGAAGGTTAATGAGAAAAACTTAATTTCCCCAAGGGAAGGAAGCGTTTGTACATGGAGGTGGCGAGCTTACCAATTCATTTAAATTTTGAAGTTAAATAAATCCAATGTATAAATGCATTTAGAGATAAATGTTAGTTTTCTTGGTATAATTCAAAGATAATTAGTAATGCAAAGTCCGAAGATATTGAAGTAAATATTACAAAAAAGGAAACACCTTGCTTGTGCTAAAAATAGCATCGGTATTGACAATCAGTTTGCTTTTAGTTATATCGTAAGGATGTTTACAGTCGCAATGAAATCAGAAAAATGGGAACATGTAAGAGACGAAACGAAAACATAACGAAACGCAGTAAACCGGAAGTGAGGTCTGTGGAAATGCATTGTTTACATTTGTAAAGGTAGTATTTTTCGATCCGAATCGGTAAATATTTTTATGCACGCATCAATTGATTTGTTACTGATCGAGATTGATTTGTTCGTAATCGCTTTACGTGGAAATGTGATATGTTACATTTTGTAATGCGATAAACGGAAATATTTATTTAAATATGAAATCAGAAAAACGGAAACAGAAAACGAAACGAAATGAAAAGGAAATGAAACGAAACGAAATGAAAAGGAAATGATACATTATATGTTAATGGAAAAAAAGGAAAGAAAAGGAATCACCAAGAAAAGGAGAGAATCGTTTTATTTTCCTAGTGTAATAATGTGTTGAAATAAAGAGTAAATAAGCAATGTATAATTAGACGTGGTGCGTTTCCCGCAATAGGAAGCATCTCAGTGTTTGTATACAACTATAAGACCCGAAATCGGTGTGCGTTTGTATTAATCCCTCGTGAACGATGAAGCGGCGGTGTAAATGATGAGCAGGGAAAGAAGGAATTAAATGGAGAGAAAAGATTTTACAACTTCCATTGATTCTTATAGGGGTTGGCAGTGAACTCTCACCAAAAAAAAAATATAGGAATGTACGATTATCGAGCAAGTGTAGAAGTAATAGGCCTATAGCACACCTCAGATAATGTGCTGCAGTTTGTGCATATTACATTTGCAAGAAATGTCTTGAATTTTAATCCTATTAAGGTCAACATCAGAGGGGAAAATGACTTCACTTTATTTATATAGAGATAAATAAAGATTGTTTGAATTTTGCATTTTCATTTTAAATTTCCCAATTTTTTAGTCAGATTGTGCTAAAATTACAGAAAGATATAATCAAAAATAAGGAATCTATTTAAGTTAAAATATCTTCAGTAAATTTTGGACACCCTGTATTTAATTACACTGTATCTATGTATCCCATTTTGTCGAACTAATAGGTAGGCACCTTTTACTAGTTGGATTTTTACAAATGCAGCCGGTTTGCCTGATTAATACACAGGTACCTTTGTGCTAATTTGCTCAATTGATTGTAAACATACAATCGTTTCCAATGGATTCCCTGTCACGGCAATAAATAGCCCAGAATTAGTTGATATGTCGTTAGATAGAGAAACGAAATTTAACAGCTTAATGCATTTGCTTTGAAATAGGGGAATCGCGATGTTTCGTCGAATGAAGGCCGTTTCGAAATTTACAGAAGAGAAGAATTCAAAATTGAGATCCAACTCCATTTTGGAAATGTACCAGAAAAAAAATAAAATAATAAAATAAAGAATAGCGGAAGCGTGGCACGAAGCCAACGAAATGATGTCACTGCTTCGAGCGCAAAATGGCGAAGGAAGGAAAAACAAACAATTAGGCGCGAGAAAGGAATGTAGTGGGGAGAAGGAGATTTCGGAACATTGGTTTAGGGTAGAGGAATTCAAAATGCAAATATTATTTTAATGAATACTAGCCTATATATCTGTGTCTATGTGGGGTAAGGGTTCCGACTAACATTTTCAATGGTGCGTTCTTTAATTATCAGTTTAATGATAATCATTTGGTTATGAAATAAAAAGAAAAATTGCTACTTACGATGAAAAGATGTAAACCCCTGAGAATCCGAACCAATATCGGTTATATGAATTTAAACATACAGATACAAAACAGATTCCTATTCATTTGCTTCCCCACGAGACCAAAATGTGATACAAGGTCGTATTCAATGTGGAGGAACGCCAGCTCCCAAGAAAAGGGCACTCTGGAAGGAATTAAAAATTTAAAAATTGCCTCAGTATAGAAGGATTTCCTCGTCCATCGACTAAGGGCACAATTAAGTTAGTGTAGCATTAGACAAAAACACTACACTATGATCTTAACCAAAATGCCAAACTGTCGTTAAACGAAATAAAGACGAAACATTGATGAACACATAATACGATTTGTTCCTTTTTATTCTCTCTCTCTCTCTCTCTCTCTCTCTCTCTCTCTCTCTCTCTATATATATATATATATATATATATATATATAAGGAACTTTTCCTCTGTGTGTGAGTTCGTTCTCTACGGACTCGAAAATGGCTAAGCCGATTTTTATGAAATTTCACGCGAAAGTACTTTATGTGCCTGGCAGGGTTTTTAGATAGGATTTATATCGCAATGTCTTCGATAAGTGTCGATAACCGATAATCGAAATAATTTGATGAAAAAAGGAACAGCGATTTTGATGAAAGTTAACACCTTACAGGGGGGGGGGATTACAGCAAACAGGATGACTAATTTGGAGTTTTGCCTTACTTTTTTTATATTTAACTGGTTTTACAAACTCACTTTTTCCTAGTTCAACAATCTTTTCACTTTTTAAAAGACAAGAAACATAGCAATAGAATGGAAGATCGGACTAATCCGTTATAAACAATATGACGTATCACCACAAGAGAGAAAGAGGACGAAAGAGAGCAAAAGAAAAAGAAGAAGAAGAAGAAGAGAGAGAGAGAGAGAGAGAGAGAGAAAGAGGAAGAGAGAAAGAGAGTGGATGAGGGATACGGATACAACTAATTTTGAGTTTTGTTTTTTATTTAAAAAAAAACAACCTAACTAGTTTTCAAGCTCACGTTATTCAAACTGTCTTACCCGAGCTCAATAGGTAACTCAACGGGTCACATTTGTTCCCCGCGTAACGAGAAAATCGTTTGCAAAATACATTAGATTTATTATTTTTCATACGAGGAATTGGTAATAATACTAAAAAAACGCAGTTGTTGCATCTAATCTCTGTAAATGTGCATCAATGAGATAATAAAAAAGCAAAAAAAAAAAAAAAATATGGAAATACGCAGTGACCTATGGGAATTGGCAGTAACTGATAGAATCACATGAGGGCGCGTGAATTCCGCGATAAATAAATTATGATATTGATGAAGGACACTTTCCACTCGCTTCGTCTGGAAAGGGCGGCCACGGTATAAGATGCCTTGTGTAAAATAGAAGGTGACTTTCAAAGGCCGGCCCAAAATTTCATCTGAAAAGACGGATTAAAAAGAATGCAAAACTATGTGTTAGATTAACCCTAGATGAGGGCCAGTCAGTAGGGTAGGGTACTCGGGGGGAATTGTTTCGGCAATGTTATGAAGAGGGTGGGGTTAGCGGCTTCTCATTTACAGTAAGATTAGACACGAAATCAGTTTACCGTCGGCGGAAAATATATCTCCCTCTTTAGGTACAGAATTAGCTGAGACTCTCCAATGCAGGCATTCTCCAATATTAGCATTTTCCAATATTGGCACTTCCGTTATTGCCATTTTCCAATATTAGAATTTTTCAATATTAATATTCTCCAATATTGGCATTTTCCAATGTTGGAATTTTCCAATATTAGCATTTTCCAACATCGGCATTCTCCAATATTTACATTTTTCAATATTAGCATTTTACAATATTGGCATTCTCTAATATTGGTATTCTCCAATATTGTCATTCTTCAATATTGGTATTCTCTAATATTGGCATTGTCCAATATTGGTATTCTCTAATATTGGCATTGTCCAATATTGTCATTCTTCAATATTGGTATTCTCTAATATTGGCATTTTCCAATATTGGTATTCTCTAATATTGGCATTGTCCAATATTGTCATTCTTCAATATTGGTATTCTCTAATATTGGCATTTTCCAATATTGGTATTCTCTAATATTGGCATTGTCCAATATTGTCATTCTTCAATATTGGTATTCTCTAATATTGGCATTGTCCAATATTGTCATTCTTCAATATTGGTATTCTCTAATATTGGCATTTTCCAATATTGTCATTCTTCAATATTGGTATTCTCTAATATTGGCATTTTCCAATATTGGTATTCTCTAATATTGGCATTTTCCAATATTGGTATTCTCTAATATTGGCATTGTCCAATATTGTCATTCTTCAATATTGGTATTCTCTAATATTGGCATTTTCCAATATTGTCATTCTTCAATATTGGTATTCTCTAATATTGGCATTTTCCAATGTTGGTATTCTCTAATATTGGCATTTTCCAATATTGGTATTCTCTAATATTGGCATTGTCCAATATTGTCATTCTTCAATATTGGTATTCTCTAATATTGGCATTTTCCAATATTGTCATTCTTCAATATTGGTATTCTCTAATATTGGCATTTTCCAATATTGGTATTCTCTAATATTGGCATTGTCCAATATTGGTATTCTCTAATATTGGTATTCTCTAATATTGGCATTGTCCAATATTGGTATTCTCTAATATTGGTATTCTCCAATATTGTCATTCTTCAATATTGGCATTCTCTAATATTGGTATTCTCTAATATTGGTATTCTCCAATATTGTCATTCTTCAATATTGGTATTCTCTAATATTGGCATTGTCCAATATTGGTATTCTCTAATATTGGCATTGTCCAATATTGTCATTCTTCAATATTGGTATTCTCTAATATTGGCATTGTCCAATATTGGTATTCTCTAATATTGGTATTCTCCAATATTGTCATTCTTCAATATTGGTATTCTCTAATATTGGTATTCTCTAATATTGGTATTCTCCAATATTGTCATTCTTCAATATTGGTATTCTCTAATATTGGCATTGTCCAATATTGGTATTCTCTAATATTGGTATTGTCCAATATTGTCATTCTTCAATATTGGTATTCTCTAATATTGGTATTCTCTAATATTGGTATTCTCCAATATTGTCATTCTTCAATATTAGTATTCTCTAATATTGGCATTGTCCAATATTGGTATTCTCTAATATTGGCATTGTCCAATATTGTCATTCTTCAATATTGGTATTCTCTAATATTGGCATTGTCCAATATTGGTATTCTCTAATATTGGTATTCTCCAATATTGTCATTCTTCAATATTGGTATTCTCTAATATTGGTATTCTCTAATATTGGTATTCTCCAATATTGTCATTCTTCAATACTGGTATTCTCTAATATTGGCATTGTCCAATATTGGTATTCTCTAATATTGGTATTCTCCAATATTGTCATTCTTCAATATTGGCATTCTCTAATATTGGTATTCTCCAATATTGTCATTCTTCAATATTGGTATTCTCTAATATTGGCATTGTCCAATATTGGTATTCTCTAATATTGGCATTGTCCAATATTGTCATTCTTCAATATTGGTATTCTCTAATATTGGCATTTTCCAATATTGGTATTCTCTAATATTGGCATTGTCCAATATTGTCATTCTTCAATATTGGTATTCTCTAATATTGGCATTGTCCAATATTGGTATTCTCTAATATTGGCATTGTCCAATATTGTCATTCTTCAATATTGGTATTCTCTAATATTGGCATTTTCCAATATTGGTATTCTCTAATATTGGCATTGTCCAATATTGTCATTCTTCAATATTGGCATTCTCCAATATTGGCATTTTTCAATATTGGCATTTTTCAATATTGGCATTCTCCAATATTGGCATTTTCCAATAATGGTACTTTTCAATACTAGCGGTCTCCAATAAGGAAACCTGTACACCCCAATAAATTAACAACACTAGAGGGAATGATTTCTAGGACAAAACAAAAAGATATCGCATTAGAAAAAAAGTCCAACCTCTAACGGACTAATCCCTGTTTTAGCTTGGACCAAAGTGTAGTACCTTTTTTGATACTACACTTCGTTTTTTTAAGAGAAATCTCTCTAAGATTGAGGCAAGCATTAAATTTCTCCGAATTCGAAGTGCCCTTTTCTCAAGATCTGGACTTTCCCCACATTAAAAATGACCTAATGATTGACCCTGTCATCGTGGGAAGGCAAGTAAATAAGAGCACCAGAATTAGAATGTGCAAAAGTTTTTCCTCGATTTACATGAAGAACCTCTTTAGTTTTATTTGTTACGATTTTATTTAAAATGTCACCGGATATAAATATAGAGTCGCGTTTAATAGTAACAACACAGAAGGGATTTTGTGGAGAATTTTTGGAAGAAATGTTGAACAGGATTTTATATTAATTTTGAAATCATATTGTGCAAGGTTTCTATTTGTTGAGGAGAATACAACAGCTATCTCCAGAGAGGCTTAGCAAAAAAAAAAAAAAAAAAAAAAAAAAAAAAAAAATATATATATATATATATATATATATATATATATATATATATATATAAATATATATATATATATAAATATATATATATATATAAATATATATATATATATAAATATATATATATATATATATAAATATATATATATATATAAATATATATATATATATATATATATATATATATATATATATATATATATATATATATATATATATATATAAACAACAAAAACGTTTATCTGACCTAAACTTAAATTTCACCAGGCTTCCTCTCACGTTCTAAGATTTTTTAGATAAGGATTGGTTATTCGAATTATTTGGATTTTTCAGACTACTGTTCTCATCTTGAGTGTCATTTTCACAACGTTTCGATTATTGCAATCTCGGAGCTTCTTCAGGTGTATCTTGTCGAACTCAGAAATGTTTTTGTGTCGAGCTCGAGAATTTCGAACGGAATCCTTTATTTACTTCACGGGGGTAGCATGCTTTCGTTCTGTCAACCATGCATGGTTAGAAGTCCTAAGTAATGCGCATTTGTATTTTTCGGTCACCCACACTGAGAATTGAACCTTCAACCTTTAGGAAATTTATCACTTTTACAATTGATTTTACTAAGTAGCTTAACCACTACGCCACGGATGACAGAACAAGAACATGCTACACCCGTGAAGTAAATAAAGATTTATGTTTGAAATACCGTTCCAATTCTCAAGTTGGACAGAAACATTTCCAAGTTCGACAAGATGCACCCGAAGGATGTCGGAGGTTTCACCAACCGAAACGTTGTGAAAATAACACTCAAGATGAGAGCAGTAGTTCGAAGAATCTAAATAATACGAAGCTTCCTCTCGTTCAACTCCAACCCTCACTCTTATTCCTCCTCCACCTCCTCATAAACGATGACTATGTTCACCTCCCCTTCCGTATTTTCTGGAATCTTTTCACCTCTTATTGATCGCTATTCGGCTACACAGAGTTTGAATACTCAAGACATCAACCACAGCTAACAATTCATGGGGGTTTCGCAAAAGTCGATCCCGGGTTAACGCTTCCATTCAAAGAAGTAGTTATTTTTTTAACAAAGAAAATACGAGGTGCCTTACATAAGCTTCCAGACTTTTTTCGTATGGACACTTTCATTGATAGTACACGCAAGACACCCTAGTATCCTTCGAAGTAATCTCCTCCGGTTGCAATGCACTTGTACTGTTCAAACAACTTCTAGAAGGCCCAATGGAAGTCCTCTTTTGTGAGCGTGTCTATGACTCTCGGCACAGCCTCTTTCATTTCCCAAATTGTCTCATAACGGCAATCTCTAAAGATTTCCTTGAGCTTAAGGAATAACCAAAAAATCACAGGGAGCAAAGTCTTAAAGTATTTGCAACAAAATGTTTCGGAAGCCACCTTAAGATGCAAATATTTTATTTAAAAAAATCATTCAAGCTTTTAAAAAAGCTTGGCGTTAATGATCTTTAGTAGAATATTTGCATCTTACATTAGGTTTTCCACAGTTTGTTCAAAATGTTAAATTTTATTAAAGATGCTTCTAAAAGCTTTTTTGTGAATCCTCATTAGGACGAGACAGATTTTAAAATTGAGATAGTAGAAGTTAGAACCACAAACTGGTTTCAAAATAGTTTAAGAATCAAATATTTTAAGACTTTGCTCCCTGTGATTGCATAATTTAAGATGCAAATATTTAAGCTTGGAGAAACTGTCTAGATGTCTATCTTGGTCAAATAGTCTCTGCAAAAATGGGCCATCCTTGGGACAAACTTCGCGCAAATATTCCGCATCTTCAGTTCTTTACGAATAATTGTGCGCACAGTTCCCACACTGACATCAAACTGTGCACTTATTGTCTCTATAGACACGCAACGGTTCCTATCCATGAAATTCTTCATTTGACCAATCAATTCTGGCGTTCTGACTTTCTTACTCCTCTCACACTGCTCATTCTCCCTCACAAACTCCCTACCTTCCTTGAATCTCTTATGACACACACACATACAAATAAAAAATAAATAAAACGATGCTCGACTAATGCACGATGGTCCAAAAGTAGTCTAAAGGTTCTGTACGTTCCTGTGACATTTTTCTAAGTTTAAAACAGAATTTTATTGCATATCATTGTCCTAAAGTGTCCTCGCGTACAGACTGCATCTTTGAAATTCACCAGCGGTGACAATCAGGCTTTAGTATGGTGTATTCCAATTCCTGTTGTAACTGTTCATTTGAATCTGAAATCATAAAAATTGGTCAGTCATCTTATGAGATGCAGAGAAATAATCTTCTGAAGTAGCAAGAATCTATGAGAATTTTAAATGCTTGTACAAAAAAAGTCTGGAAACTTATCAAAGGCACCTCGTATCTCTTGGGTGGTGGAACTCTGGCTAAATACATTTTTAATTATGTCACTGTAACATCGTATGCACCTGTAAAACATGCTTTGTGGCGCATGTTTAAACATTAGTTTCATATAAAATAAAATACGAATCAAGTACGCTTGAAAGCCAAGTCATAACGCCATATTAGGAGAATAAACAAATATTTTACTTGTTTGAAATGTATAATTTAAATATATTTCAGAGCTACACTCCATCATCAGTATGTTGTTTTTTTTTTCTTTTCTTCTTTCTTGCCATCTTGTAAATTTGGAGAAAGAAAAATCTATTTGTAAAGAGCCGCGCGTTGTATCTCAGCGGCTGTATTTAGAAATATTGGAACAGTGCGTAGGCAACGCGAGAATAACGTCAAGGGTGTTAGTTCCATATAGAAACGTTGATTTAATTTGAATAAAATAAAATACGCATCTCCAACTTTACAACATAGCAAGAAAGAAGAAAAGAAAAAAAAGAAGAAAGAAAACAACATACTGAAGATGGAGTTTCCGAAATATATTTATGTTATAAATTTCAAACAAGTTAGATATTTGTTTATTTTCCTAATATTACGTTGTGATTTGGCTTTTATGCGCACTTGATGCATATTTTATTTTATTCAAATTATATCAAGTTTTTAATATCGGACTCACACCGTTGACATTAGTTTCATATGTTTATCATTATTTTCTATTGCGTAACAAACATATTTTCCAATTCGTTTTTTTTTTATCGTCAAAATTGTTTCGCCATGATTATAACATAATTTTCTTTTTCTTGTCTTTTGCAGGGATTGAGATGCCGAACAATAACAGGTAAGTGACGTCATGTTATTGTCTTTTCTAATATACAGGGTGTTTCAAAAGTCTTGGGAACATTACAAATGCGTATATCTCATCATTTTTTTTTTACCGGAATGACATGAAACCTGACAGTTGCAAAATATTCCAGTTCTGATAACTTTAACCTTTCCAACGGTACCAATTTCATTTTTCAACTCCTAATAGTTTTTGAGTTATTAAAATCGTTATGTTCCCAAGACTTTTGAAACACCCTGTATATTGTTCAAACAGGATGAGACAGATTTAGCATTTTTGAATACACAGACAAACTGTTTTGAAACCAGGTTAAGATGCAGATATTGTCTTAAAATCGTTCATTTATTTTTAACTTGACATTTTCGTATTAATTTCGGATAGTAAAAAATCCATCACCAGAGAAGAAAAGTGTGTAGCTCGTGTTGTTATATCAAGGCTTTGTACAGAAAATGTTGCATGCTGTAGTATGGATAAAATCTCTTTACTTTGAACATTCCTTGGTTCTTAGAAGAATTTTAACATGTTTTTTTTCTTTTTTTTTTACATGAAGGTCACCACTTATCAAGGCCCAGAAGCCACTCGGGATAAGGGTTATTTTGTATACAGTAAGCAATGGGATAATGTCGCAGTATTCATTAGTATTAGAGTTTTGATAAAGTGTCATTACTTAGGGGAGCGGTTCATCAGGAATTTGTTTATGTTGGACTTGAAGACATCCATGTTGAAGTCAGGAGGGAAACAGGCAAGCGGTAGGGAGTTTCACAGGCGTGCAGTTCTAAGAAAGAAGCTTCGTTCATGGAATCTACGTTTTGATTTAGGCACAGATAAAGAGTGGGGAAAATGTTTGACAGTGGTTTCAGCTAGACGGGTGTTTATCGTGAAAGATTGGCGAGGGGGGACCAGAGATTAGAGCTCAGACGAGCACCTTCCATGGTAATAACGATAAAACAAAGATAGGCTCGAAACGTCTCTTCTGTGGGAGAGAGGTTGCAGAGAAGAGAAAAGGGCACCCCCCACTAAGCCACGAAGTCTATTTTGTACTCTGTCAAGGCAGGATAGGTGTTTTTAGCAGCTTCTGCCTAGATGTGGCAGCAGTATTCCATCCTTGGACGTACTTGGCTTTATTATATCGTAAAAAGATTTTCTTAAAGATGTCTCTAAGCGCCTTTTTGCAAATATTTATTAAGCTACAGCGACCACGTATTGCTCATTGGGTAAAAACAATTCGAGCTGTCCGGCAATTGACAATGTTTACATTGAGATTTCGCTTACATTCAACAGGTGCTGGATGATAGTAGGTAGGATAGGTAATGAGAATTATCTGAAAATACTCTTAGAAGCATATTTAATAAAATGAAAAATTTTGATTAAACAAACAAAATGTTTCGGAAGCCACTTTAAGATGCAAATATTTTATTTAAAAAAATCATGTAACCTTTTAAAAAAACTTGATGTTAATGATCTTTAATAAAATATTTGCATTTTAAAGTGGGTTTTCCACAGTTTGTTCAAAATGTTGAATTTTATTAAAGATGCTTCTAAAAGCTTTTTGTGAATCCCTATTAGGATGAGACAGATTTTAATATTGAGATAGTAGAAGTTAGAATCACAAATTGGGTTCCAAATAGTTTAAAATGCAAATATTTTATTAAAACCGCTCAAGTTTTTTAACGTGACATTTTTGGTATTAATTTCGGATAGTGTAATATCCATCATCAGAGAAGAAAATAATTTTTCTTCGGAAATGAAAAGTCCGTAGCTCATGCTGTTATATCGAATACTGCTCTGATGTTGCTGTATGGTGTGGTGTGAATAAAAACTCTTTTAAAAAGCTTTTTTTTTTTTTAAACACGTGTTCATTGTAATGTAATGAAGATTGTTTGAAAATATCTTAGAAGCATATTTAATAAAATTAAAACTTTTGAATAATCAAATAAAATGTTTTGGAAGCCAGTTTAAGATGCAAACATTTTATTTATTATTAAAAAATTACGCAGCCATTAAAAAACAAAAAACAAACAAACTTGACGTTAAAAAATCGAATGATTTTTAATAAAATTTTTGCATCTTAAAGTGGTTTATCCGCAATTTGTTTGTTCAAAATTTTCAATTTCATTACAGATGTTTCTGAAAGCTTTTTCGCCCAATTCTCATTAGGATGAGACAGTTTCTAATAATAAGATATTAAAACAGGTGCGTGATTTCTAATATCTCGTTTTGTTGATTGCGGGTGGGATAAAAATTTACCGAATTTCGTATCGGTCTGACATTTAAGACAGTAACCAAGCGAGACATGATTTAGAAATCAGAATTGAAAAAGAGAGCTTAACTCATTAACGCCCATGCGCTCTTCTTATAACTTACTAATTCTAATCTATGATTAACACTGTTTGTTCTCTATGTAAATGAGCTTTCATAAATTAAAATTTATGCTGATTATACTACCTTCTATTCTGGCATTGCTTCTAACCCATTTTCCTCTAATTTTTTTCTTCTTCTTACTATTATTACTTTGTTATTATTAATATTATTGTTTTTCTTCTATACTTCCTATTAACATACAACACAAGTATTTTGCAATAGTTAACGAAAAATGTGATGAGTACTTGAAATATGGGGAGAATTGTAATACTCAGATACCTGGACCATCACTAGGTATTAACTGTGAATTGTACTTGGCCCCCCCTGGCCAAGATCAAAGTGTAGTATCTGTCCTTCAGATGCCACGCTTCAATTTCTTGTTCTCTGTCAGTGGAGGAAGAAATCCTTCACGACTGGGACAATTTTTTTATTTTTGTTCCTTTTGTCACCGTTAAAAAACGACCCTGGTGTCTAACTGTCCCGTGGGGAAGTATTGTAAATAGGAACAGCTGCTGATTGCTTATGCCGAAACCCCGAGTGAGTAACAGTAATAATATGTCTATAATGATTGGTACTTAAATAGGAGCAGTAGTAGTCTTGTGTTTTCCAACTATTCTTCTTCTTCTTCTTCTTCTTCTTCTTGTTCTTCTTTTCATTCTTCTTCTTTTTTTTCTTTTTCTATTCATTCTTTTTTTCTTCTTTTTTTTCTTCCCCTTCTTTTTCGTCTTTTTCTTTTTCTTCTTCTTTTTTTTCTTCTCCTTCTTTTTCGTCTTTTTCTTTTTCTTCTTTTTTTTTCTTCTTCTTCTTCTTCAGTTAATTATTATTTTTCTTCTTCTTTTTCTTCTTTTTCTTCTTCTTCTTCTTCTTCTTCTTCTTCTTCTTCTTCTTCTTCTTTCTTCTTCTTTTTTCTTCTTCTTCTTCTTCTTCTTCTTCTTCTTCTTCTTTCTTCTTCTTCTTTTCTTCTTCTTCTTCTTCTTCTTCTTCTTCTTCTTCTTTTTCTTCTTTTTCTTATTCTTCATTTTATTTTCTCCCATATTTCTTATCTGCATACAATGAAAGCAACATAACACCCTTTACTCTTTTCAACTCCCCCCCTTCTTTCATTCGTATCCCTTGACTATGGCCGTTATTTACTTTTAATACTCACACGTGTTACTTGTTTTCATCATTCCTCGATGTAATATCCCCCCACGCGGCCACAACAAACACGACGCTAGCTGAACAACAGGAAGGATTTAGTCCGCCCATCATCATTGGACCTGCACAAAAAACATTATCTAAAACGAGTCCCGCAATACCAATTCTGATTCTGATAAAACTAGGCAGTCTGTACAATACAAAAACGGAATCTTGCTTTCCAAAACTTTTCTTCTGCGTCAAAGCATCCGTAATAGAAGTTCTGTCGGTCAGGATGTGCCTTCTTCATCCATACTTGGCCTTTTGGCCGAAATCAAAATGTAGTATCTGTTCCGGCAGATACTGCAAGCTATGACTAGCTATGACTAGCAAAGACCAGATGTGGGGGCAACCCCACATGCCTGACCATTAACCAGCTCCCATTTCCCACCTCTCGGGAGCTGGTCCCCTTTTTCCCTTCCCCCTCTCTTCACTCCTCACATTAAAAATCGGCCTTGTGCCTACTTTGCTCGGTGGGGGAGCAAATAAATACCATCTGTTCTTCAGATGCGGCACTTCCATTTCTTGTTCTCTTTCAGTGGAGGAGAAATCCTTCACGACTGAGAAACTTTTTATTTTTGTACCTTTTCTCCACACTAAAAAAAACGACCCTGGTGTCTAACTCTGTCCCGTGGGAAGGCATTGTAAATAGCTACTCAGTGCCTCCTTAAAATAGCATACTCTTCGCTAAGTACAAATAGGAGTTTTGGAGTGGACTATGCATATCTGTACGAGACTTTGTCCGACTTTCAGTCGATCTGTCAGCTCAAGCTGAGATTTTAGTGATATCAATGCACACTAAAGAAGAACATAGGTGAGTTGTGAGGCCGCATACCTTCGCCTGACAACGTCAGGATAGGCCGAAGTCTTACTCAAAAGTATACCAGAAACGATGAAAATTAAAAATAAAAATTGCTCAGGCTTATGTTTTGCATGCTAGAATGTGGTGGAACGATAAAACTGTCGCCCTAGAAAAGACGTGATGATTCCATTTCCGATTAATGAAAACCGGTTTTCTTTGTTTGGCTAGTTGTGTACTAATCCCAAGATTGATAGGAGCGTTCTATCATGTCTGAAAGTGACACAATGTTTGACGAGCGAGATCGTATACGCGCCGCTGTACAACTCATGCACTCTACTAACCAAAAGTAACACAACCGGACCATTGCCATCACTCTCAAAATGCATCACCGGATTGCTGCGAATAACAAGGACGTGCCTAAGGTGACGAAAGCAAAGTTTCTGGCTACTGTTATGGCCTTTAGTGTAGTTTCAAGTGAAGGCTACACCACGCCACCTTCGAAGTCAGCTTGAAAATCAACATCGTAGTGTACCTGGATGTGCTAAATACTATGGTGATCCCCTGGTGCAATCAGGTGATTGCTGGCAGACGCTTAGTGTGGCAATAGGACTCGGCACCGGCCTACAAGTCCAAAGAGATCCAGGCTTGGTTTTAGAAAGAGTGCTACGACTTGGTACCTGTCTCTCACTCCCCCCTCCTTATCCTCCTCTTCCTCCTCCTCTAACCTGAACCTGCTGGACTACTTCGTTTGGTCAAACGTCGGGAACATCACCAAGACGACCTCGCATAATGCCAAAGCTAGCTTGATCGCCGTCATCCGACTAGTATTCGCCAAACTCTTGCTGGCGCGCGTGGAAAAGGCATGCTTTCATTTCCGATCGAGGCTGAAGGTGGTAACATTGAATAGATATCAGCTCTACTACATAATTAGTTTACCTGAATTGATTTTTTAAATAAAAGTTTTAAAACAAAACTGTAGCATTGTTTTCTTTAGGGCGACAAGTTTATCGTTCCACCTGTTATTACTGTTTATATATAAAAAAAAAAAAAAAAATCAGATCTATCCATAAAGTCTGTAAAAAAAAAAATAGTTTAAATTCTCGCAAAATTTCGATCATTACCTAAATTTTCAAGGTCAATGGCAATGGTAAAGTTAATATCAAGGTCAAGATTTAGTTAAGGCATCCCACCTTTTTTTGCAGCAGACTTAGCAGTGTCTTTAATGTATTCGTTCCAATCAATGTTTCCTGTGAATGTTAAATGGAGGAGCTTGAATGTTGGGCTCTCGGGTAAGCTACTATTAAACATGGTAATGGGTGGTTGAAAAGTTGTAAAAATCCACTTTTGAGTGAAAAATAACTGATATAAAACACCATGAACTTAACGAACATAATAATAATAATAATAATAATAATAATAATAATAATAATAATAATAAAGATTAATGAGGATGGAGAAAGCACTAACCAGACCTCCACTGGATGTGCGCAAGGAAGACTGGGATCTTGTGGAGGCTTATTGCAATCAAAATTCCAATGAAAACCAACGGTTGCTGCCAATGAGGAATCAATGATAAGCGGCTGTTGCCGTAACACAGATTCATCTGCAAAGATTATCGAAGAGGATAGAGACTATTGAAGATTTGGGGAGACTTGTTGTCACTCAAACTCCAGGGAACATCAAAAGTTTTCCTGAAAGAGAAATCTTTGATGATGGTCTGTGTGACTACTTCTAGTGAGTAAGATAACACCAATAATTATAGGGGTACTAGGAACAATTATTGAAGTAAGAATGGCTGATATTTGAACAAGACGGAAAGCAGATAAGAAAGAACGAACTGTAGTGATGAAAACAGTTGAAATCTTAAGGAAAATCCTCGAATGAGGAAACCAACTTACATAAACTGCGAACACGAACTACATTAATAAAAATAATTAAAAAAAAAAAAGAAAAACGACCATATGAGACCATGAGAACCGAAACCGCAAACATGTTAATTGCATTCCCTCCCCTAAAAGTGGTGGTATCGGTCTCGACTGGCATCGCACCAAACTATCATGAAGGGTCAAAAAGAATGGTAAGACAGAGGAGGGAGAGCACTAATTAAACTTCACTGAAAGAGTACGGAGAACACTGGGACCTTAAAGAGTTGGGTTTTTTTTTGCCACTCAAACCCCAGGGAATACCGATAGCCGTTACTAGCGGAAATTCAATGATAAGCGGCCGTTGTGATAATGTTTAACGGAAGAGAATTGTTACTCAAAACCGGGTAACACCACTAGTTATTGACATTGAGCAATCGTTGATGATGGCTTATATAAAACCCGGCAGAAGTCTGGGCAGCAAGTGTCAAGCAAAGACCATATGTGGGGCCAACCCCACATATAAGACTTTGGTCAATGTAGGGGAAACCTTTCATACCAAATGTCACTATCCAGCTCCCCTACTCCCCGAGGAGCTGGTCCCCATTTCCCCTTCAATCTCCACATTAAAAGACGGCCTCGTGTCTAATTTGCTCAGTGGGGAAGCAAATAAATACATGCAATAATCAGTACTTCAATAGTAACATAAGTAGTACCATATCTTCTTCTTCTTCTTCTTCTTCTTCTTCTTCTTCTTCTTCTTCTCTTCTACTACTACTACTACTACTACTACTGCTGCTGCTACTACTACTACTACTCCTACTTCGTAGTCTTCTTCTTAGTCTTCATTTTATTTTTGTGCTATACTTCCTATCTGTATACAATAAAAGCAATAAAAACACCCTTTACTCTTCTCAACTCCTTCCCTCTCTTTCGCTGCGGCCATTATTTACTTTTAATACACACACCTGTTACTCGTTTTCACCGTTCCTCGATGTAATATTCCCCCACGCGGCCACAACAAACACGACGCTAGCTGTACAGCGGAGAGGAATTGGTCCGCCCATCATCGGATCTGCACAAAACATTATCTAAAACAAGTTCCTTAATAGAAACTTAGAATCTGATAAAACTAGGCAGTCTGTACAATGCCAAAATGTATTTTTTTCCCCCCAAATTTTACTTCTGCTTCAAAAAGGCTATGTCCATCGGGATCGTCTTCTCACCCTAGTGTTTAAAAAGCATAACATGCAGTCGCAGCCGAGATTGAACTCACTACACGAGTTTGTAGTGAAATTCAAATCTTGTCTGTAGGTGAATGCTTGATGCTTTGCTAGGACTATCAAGAGTACTTTTTATTGTTACGCCATCACTAGATGGGTTACCAACCACGGCTTAAGAGAGGCACGTCTACCCTCGAGAGAAGGATAAACCGCTCCAGTTTCCCAACCTGGTATTTAACCTCGCGGTACATACAACGCCTCGATTTCCCAAATGGTCACCCATCTGGTATTAACCAGACTCAACTTCGGTGAGCTGGCGAGGATCGGTGTGTCAATGTGATTGTGCCCTTCTGTTCAAAATAACATCTTTGCTTAGTTTTACAAATAGATTTTTTTAGATGAGATCAGACATGTCTGTCCATCTTTGAGATGATTCGTCAGGTCAAGTTGAGATTGTAATGATATCGACACACATTAAGCAAGAATTGTGAGATTGCATGCCTCCGACTGACAACGTAAGGATGAGCCAAAGTCTTAGCCGAGCCTTACTCAAACGCGTTCCTGAAGTTATGCTATAGAAATGTTGATAGCTAAAAAAAAAAAAAAAAATTACAGACTGAAATGATAAACGTGTCACCCTAAAGAAAACACAGCTTTGTTTTAAAATTTAAAGTTTACACCGTATAGAGTCTAACATCGCAAGTGCACCTGAGAAGTTTTATTGCCACACAAGGAGAAAGGCCAGGCCTATAAAATCAATAGTAGATTTTTTAATATAACAAGCGTGTTCGAAATGAATGTTTCTGCTTAAAGAACAATTGAAACATGATGCTTGATTTTTGCAAATTAAACTGAAATCCAAAGAAACTATACATAAAAGTAATTTCATAAAATCAGCAGTAGGTTCTCAACAGTGTAATGTAGACTACAAGGTATTTTGAACCAAGTCACTGCTGGGAGGCATGTGAAGCTTTCCCCGATCCATCGTAATGGGTCCCTAACTAGAGCAGACAATTAAGCAGATTGATTGAAAAATGAGAGATTTCACCGATTTCGATGACAATGAAAATATGTAAGTGTGAAACATTCGTTGATTATCATTCAATCTCGAGCAACGTCGGGTACCCCTGCTTATATATATATATATATATATATATATATAATAAATTCCACAATTCGTCGCAGCTCACAAGAGCAATGACAGTCAACGAACCGGAAGTCGAGGACTCGAGTTTCGCCCTCGTTTGGGCTCATCAGTTAGACACATCCGAACTCAGGATTCGAAACCCGAGCCTCTTGCATGCGAGGCAAGCACTCTACCAACTGAGCAAACGCCCCGCACACAATAATTTCTATTAACCAACACAGATCAAGCAAACCGCGCCGAAATCCGACTATGAAATGAATCTACTTCGTCTTGAAGCTGCAACGTTGTTTGGCTGTGGAATTTATTATACACTCTCTCACATTCTGAAAATCATATATATATATATATATATATATATATATATATATATATATATATATATATATATATATATATGTGTGTGTGTGTGTGTGTGTGTGTGTCAAACGAAAGTTAATATCAGTACACTCGCATGCTCATATATATATATATATATATATATATATATATATATATATATATATATATATATATATATACGAGTGCACTGGATATTAACTTTCGTTTCATTTTCATTCTGGAGTATACCTTATTACCGATGGATTATCTTTTAAGAATCTGAGTTGGTTTACATTTTAACTTTCTTATTTTTCTCTTTCCGTTTACTCTTCTCTTATTTCTTCTGTACTAAAATCATCCCGATTTTATAATTTAAATGTATTTATCATGACTTGATTGTAAATATTTATGATTTTTAAAAAATTTTAAAACTTTTTAAATTAAATTTTTTTTTTTAGTTTTTGAAATTTCTTTATATTCTTATAAATCAATACTTTTTTCTTTTTCATTATTTCAATTTCCAATATTATATTATTTTTTGCATATTTTTAAAAGCTTTAATTGTTCTTTTATGTGCCTTATCTGTTTTATCACCATCAAGTCAACCCCCACCATAATAATTTTTGTCTCAATTTTAATCTGAAAAATTCGTTGGATTAATAATCTGAATGTTTTTGTCTTTTTACATTTGCATAATCGCGGCCTTTTCTCCTCTTCTGACGAGAAGCATTTAGCTTCGAAATGCCATGAAGTGATTTTTCTCCTATTCTTCTTTCTATACCCATGTCTGTAACTTTACTTTTTATCTTCTTAACTTACTCTCTCTTTCTCTCTCTCTCTCTCTCTCTCTCTCTCTCACACACACACACACACACTCTCTCTCTCTCTCTCTCTCTCTCTCTCTCTATATATATATATATATATATATATATATATAATGCATATCAGCAAATTGAATTATTTTATGTATTTTTTCTGGATTATTTTAACGTCAGTTTTTGTTTAATTAATATCTCATTGGCCCAGCTGTGACCTCACCAGGCATTTATTGTAGCAGTGTGTGTATCACCTCGAACAGCAAAGAGGTCAATATCGACCACACGATTGACCCCTGACGAATCCCAAGGAGAATTTCATATTAAATTGTCCGTTATTTTCTTTTCATATCAGAAGATCTGATCAATGAATATCAATTATAGCCGAAGCCGCATGTCCGTGTGAATACAGATGCTAAAAAGATGAAGATTTAAAGGAAGGGGTCTTTTACATCGATGGATGGATAGATGGATGAATGGGTTGTTGTCATGGTGATATGACGTCAGCATATTGAGCTCTGGATAAAAACAACACAGGAAAGACTGGAAAACTTGGAAATTAAATGATGAAGAATGTGTGTTTACTTAATTGTCAGAAATCAATTGATTCCTTCTTGTTTTATATAGCCGTCTATACAACGAGTGTATATATTTACGTGTATAATATATGTGAATACATATTTATAAAATGTCTCTGCTATCTTTTAGTGTGTATAAGTTCAATATTTATTTATTATTGTAATTTTTCTTTTTCATTAAGTGGCTGGCTGCGGGAGAATGGTTACTCGTACAAAAATCGTTCATTTACTACGTGCCAATATATAGCATACGCTAGGACACATACCTTCTCCCTCTCGATTGGTCTGTAACTGAAGATTTCTCCAGAAGAAAAAAGCCAAATCCAAGTTATATTTTTATATGACTTTATTTCACGGGTCGTTATTTCCTATTGGAGCTGACGTTATGATTTCTACATTATGCTAATGTCTCCCAGCTTCCAAAACGCGGAGACGATATCTTTCGTACTAATTTGCCGACTTTCCTAGTCTGACCTCAAAATCTAAACCCTAAACTCAAACCTTTGAGTTGAAAGCCATGTTTAGTTTCAGAAGAGTTTCCGATGAATAGTTATTCTATACAAGTCTTGGAGATGACGAATTTTCAGTGGTCAGCTGTTCTGTACAGGTTCCTGACTTTATAATTTTGCAGCCAAAGAGCAAAAGAGATCCTTCTCGTGTTGACACGAAAAAATATGTGCAAGGTTGCTAAAAATGTTTGATTTTTATGAAGCAATTCTGGTTTCTGATTGGTTGATAGCAGATCGTGAATTAATTTGATTCATCAGTTCCTAGCAGCAGCGTTTATAAATAGAATCTCCCAACTCTGAGGGACAATACCCGCCCCCATTACTCGTGATGGGGGATGTGTCTCCTAGCGGCTTTGGCTGCAGGAAGACAGGGTAGAGTACTTGTCAAGGATCCGTTCTTGATACTTAGCCCAACAGCTGCGGCGCCGGGAACCGGCTCTGTACATGTCGGACTGAGGTACGCCGCTTGGGTATCACCCAGTAGGTCCACCCTCCCAGGGCTTACTACCCGGCTTTCGGCTGAGGCACCCTGACCCGAGAATGCCGACGGAAATGCCTAGACAATTTTTGTTTCGAGTCGCGCACGAACGGAACATATATTTTGGTCTTCTAAATAAAGAGTTAATTCTCTTGTTACTTAGTATAATTTAAGGGAGATAACTTGAATATGATTAAGGAGAAACAGTTCCTGAATATGTTTGTTTGCTGTACTGCATTTTCACGAGGTCGGTTAAACCATGTTCCTCCAATAGGAGGGAATGTCAAGGGAATATTAAATTGACAGGCGGTCTCTAATCCTGAATATATATTGCACCTATGTACTTGCCTCCTCACGATGCTAAAGTTTGACACAAGGTTGGTTTTCAATGAGGGGGAAATTCAGCTCCCCCAAAAGTTACACTCTGCATCAGAACAAAATGAAAAATTGCCTCAATCTCGAAGGCGAAGTATAGTATCAGAATAGATACTACACTTTGACCTTAACTAAAAATTGTTGTAATGGTATACTTTTATCCCAGGCCGAACGCCGCCATTTGTATTTTCGAGTCTGTACAATGAGTAGTTTCTTGTGAGGCTTCCACTTTTATTGGAAGAGGGTGTGGATCTTTAGAGCTAGGTAGACATAAGAGGTTAAAACAATACAGAGGCTGGGGAGATTGTAAAAGAATGAACATTGAACTATAATCTCAACCACAATACGTTTCAGTAGCCCCAAACCTTCACCCAACCTCATTAGAGCTTCAACCGCCGCGGTTAATAAACAAGAAACGTCAAGCAATTGATTTTATTTTCTGCTTGCTGTTGTTGTTGTTGTTGTTGTTGTTGTTGTTGTTTGTATTTCTGATTTCCAATCGTTTTCATCACGTGTATAATACTGTTTTGACGTACCAAACAAACGTTCTACATATCCGCCGTCAAAACCCATTACTCTTACGGAAAAAGAAGGAAACAAACAACAACAACAACAACAACAACAATAGAAAATTCAAGGAACTCAATCATATATCAAAGAACTGAAGAAAAGCCAAACAAATATAGAGAAAAAAAGTGGTTCGTTAATACGTTCTCAACAATCAGAGTCTAGATTGTTTTCAAAACAAAATAGCCATTCAACTGCCGAGTTGAGGTAAAATTCTGTACATTTCTAAGAGGTTCCCTCTCCCAACTTTACCTTCTTGCGCTTTAAGAAGGTGTTCATTTTTTTTTACTAATCACCTGATACGCTCTTACTGGGGAATGTCAACGGTGATTTCCATGCATTTATTTGTGGGTCTCAGTGCAATTCTTGTAACGAGATTATCCCAGAAGATTAAAAAAATATAGAAGCAAAGTAAATAAGAATTATAGCCTAGATGTTAGAAGTGTTCCTGCTAGATTTGGAATGCGACTGTGACTGTTCTGATAATTTTAAGGTTGGGACCAGGATTGGAAGTAAAAACATTTCGTTGCTTCTATTTTGAGGGACGCCGATTTGAGGAATTATGTTCCATATCGAGATAGAATAGGAGAGAACAGGAGAGAATACATAGCTTCTTTTGCTTTCTCCAGCTGGGAGCTGGAGAGTTGACTGCATCTGTAAGACAGGGTATATAAGACAAAGTCGACAGTCTACTAAAAAAAAAAGTTAGATGTTAGCTATAAAACCCTAATTTTGTTTTCGATTCTTTATTTTTGCTGCAATATCGCTTACATTTTATGGACCAGTATAAGGATAGGTATAACGTTACATACTCTATTTGGCGCATAGTGACTACCATATATATATATATATATATATATATATATATATAGATAGATAGATAGATAGATAGATAGATAGATATTTGTATATGTCTTTGATATTATTCTGGATTTTTCAATATATATATATATATATATATATATATAACTACTTCGTTTACTCACATAAAGTTAATATACAAAAGTATAAATTTATGCGTAAACTTTAAGTATTTACTTCAAAAGTGCTCAATGCATAGGTAGAGCTAGTTAGTAATTTATATAATATATATGGCGATAAAGCTACACTGAATATTCCGCGTTTCATCCACTCTAGGATTCTTCAGGCTTATGCGCGAATTTTGTGGTTGTCTGTCGTTTTTATATACGCACCTTCCATTGAGATTTTAGTTAGCCAATCAGCTTTCTAGTATCCACCGCGCCTTTCCTATCAGCCAATGGACATGCACTTATAGGACAAATGCCCCTTTTGAACTCTGGTTGACCTGATTCTTTGTGTGTGTTCTATTTATATCTATGAAACAGCCCTAAGAAATAGTGGATACAAAAATATTGATATCAAATATAAGAAACAAAACAACAATAACTATAATAAAATTAAAAATAGAAGAAAAAGAAGTATAATCTGGTATACGGCCCCATACAATCAAATGTTAAAAACAAAACTTGGCAAGAAATTTCTAGATCTTATCGAAAAGCACTTTCCCGCAACCAACCCCTTACATAAAATTTTCAATAAAAATATCCTAAAGTTATCCTACAGCTGTTGCGAAAATTTAGAGATGATAATTAAACACATAATAACAAAATATTAAATAAAAACAATGTAAACAACAACAAAATAAACTATAAAAAAGTAGACACCATGACAAAAATAAAACTAACACAAAAGACACATATATAACTAGCAGAAATAATAATAATAATAATAATAATAATAATAATAATAATAATAATAATAAACCAACTCCCGACAACAACAACCATACTAGAAATAAAAATAAAAACACTAATAACGAACAAGATAAATGCAAATGTAGATACCGCACAATTTGCCCACTTCAAAATAAATGTCTAACCAAAAGCATAGTTTACCAGACCACAATATTTATGAAAGAAAACCCGAATAAAAAAAAATATTACGTAGGTATGACTTCCTTAGATTTCAAAACTCGGTATTATGACCACAAAAGTACATTCAAAAATAAAAACACCGTATGAAAACAACGCTAACAAATTAATACTGGGAACTCAAGGAAAGCGGCCGTTCGCCGGTAGTCGAATGGAAAATAGTAAGACGAGCAAACACCTGTAGGGACCTAGACGACCCATGTAGATTACGCCTTCATGAAAAATTTGCTATCCTGTACTTTAAAGAACCTACACATCTAATAAACTGTAGGAGAGAAATAGCGAACAACTGTGTTCATAGGATAAAAATTTACTCTAAGATAGAGATACAAAATAACTTTAAAACTAACAAAAACAAGAGAAAATAAACAAATAAATAAAATAAATAAACATGCATATGCAAAAACTATCATACATATATATGTATGTATATATATATATATATATATATATATATATATATATATATATATATATATATATATATATATGTATATATATATATAAAACTAACATAAAAAAACAAAAAAAAACATAACGTAACCTAGATTTAAAACAGATCAACACAGTAAATATCCAAGCTAAATAGAACACACACAAAGAATCAGGTCAACCAGAGGTAAAATGGGCTTTTGTCCTATAAGTGCATGTCCATTGGCTGATAGGAAGGGCGCGGTGGATACTAGAAAGCTGATTGGCTAACTAAAATCTCAATCTGCGTATATAAAAACGACAGACAACCACAAAATTATCGCATAAGCCTGAAGAATCCTAGAGTGCATGAAACGCGGAATATTCAGTGTAGCTTTATCGTCATATATATTTTATAAATTACTATATATATATATATATATATATATATATATATATATATATATATGAATCCAATTTTGTCTCTGTGTGTGAGTTCGTTCCTTATAGACTCTGAAACAGCAGCACATATTTTCTTGAAAATTCGCAAAACTTAAGGGTAATAGTCTGGGAGTGATCTTAGTTAAGTTTTGTCTCAGAATACTCTTGATAATTACCGATAATCGATAATCGAAACACTTATTTTAATTCATCTATCATCGGTAAAGTCATTTTTTCAATGTCATCGCTTAGCAACAATGATAGAACAACGGGCCGTGAAAATTCTACTGTAGGTAAGTTGATAGCGTGTTCTATTTTTTCTTTCTTTTTTTGCATGACGTGGTTTATAGGTTCAAAACCCACACGTAAAATATCTTTTTTTTTTATTAACTGCAAAGAATTTTATAAGAATTGAAAATTTCCGTGTGTGTTTTTTTTTTTTTTTTGCATGACGTGTTCTGTAGGTTCAAACCCCATATGTAAATTCCTAAATGTTCTTTTTCGTTAACTGAAAAGAAATTTATATAAAATTAATTTTATAAAAGAAACAGTAGGTTCTCTAGAGTGCAACGTAGAATAATATCTATTTTGGACTAAGTTACTGCATGGATGTATGTGAAGCTTCTTCCCGTAAGATTCACGGATTTCGATGACAATAAAAATATAGGAGTGTGAAATATTCGTTGATCATCATTCAATCCAAGGCAATCCGGGTCTCCCTGCTAATATATATATATATATATATATATATATATATATATATATATATATATATATATATATATATATATAGTGTGTGTGTGGGCACGCGCGTGTGTGAATACTGTATTTTCTTAAATTTCACTATTTTTCTGTATTTTATATTTTATATGTATTTTTTGTATGTTATCTATATTTTATGATTTAATGTTCGATCGGATCTTTGGTAGAAGAGCGCCGCCGTTAATTAAAATAAAAAAATGATGTGTAAATAAAACCGAAAATAGACGCAATGCGCGCACATGTTCTTGAGTTACTTTAATAAGTCCTGTCCACACATGCGTCGAGTTATGGTTTGTGTTAGAGATTAGAATTAGGCTGTACAAGATGCAGAATAACCGCTACCGTGGAACGCACCACGGAATGGCGGACAGCTAATAGAGTGATTTGTGCGGAAACAGAAATATAAAGAAAACGATCTTTTCATGCAAATATTCAATGTTTTGAATAATCTCAAATGATAGCTGCGTGGATAAGTAGCAAAATTAGTTTTACTAATAAGTAGGCCTACGACAACAGCATATTCTTATTGTTTTG
>NC_136518.1:48947464-48952464 GCF_053919585.1 Euprymna scolopes
TTTTAATAACTGCTATTGATGTGTATTCGCATAAAAAATTGAATTGTTCCTTTTCAAAGTTTAGAAAATAGAAGCTGCTAACATATCTCCATCCAAGTTTTGTCAGACCGAATAATTTTGGCCCGATTATCAGGTGTCCAATTTTCATGTTTTTTTTTTTTTTTTTTTTTTTTTTTTTTTTTTGCAAATCAAGTCGTTTTTTTCTTGCTTTGCATCCTTTTAATTCCGCTTCTTTTCATTATTCAAACTGATATGTTTTTGTTTGCATCCTTTGAAGAACTTTTCCTATCTGCAAAGGATGCTCTTTTCAAAGAGCTGTCTTCCCTGGCGGTTGTAGATTTTTTTACGATCTTGCCCTTTTCTGTTTTTGAAAGTCTTTGCTTGTATATTTTAATCGTTGTTTGAACTCCCTTCCTTGAACATTCCATCTTCCAGGCAATTTCTACTTGAGAATATTCTTCACCAGATAAAGCAACAACTTACGCCCTTTTAATCTCTGAAAGCTGCTTCTTTTGAAGCATTTTCAATTAAATATACTATTATAGCACTGGCAGGAATCACAAATATTACCTGAAAAATAAGCAACAACTTTTAGTATGGCAATATATAATTTTGAATATTGGAATGAATTCAGTATGAAACTCAGCTAAAACTCTCGAAAGAAGCTTTAAAGCAACAAAATACTAGAATCTACTGTTAAATATTTTACATTTGTTCTCAATTGTTCACCGTACGATTCTTGATATTTAAATGTGTAGGTTTAAACTATTATCTAAGCTTTTTGTAGGTGCTTCATAATTTGGACCATGGCTATACTGAGTCGAGGGATAAAACTGTCACCATAAAAACAACAACACTACATTTTTATTTTAAAACTTTTATTAAAATAATCAATTCCGGTAACTTGATTATGTAGTAGAGCTGACCTCTATTCAAGGTAGTCGCCTTCTATCTCAATCATCGCCTTGATACAGGTCAGGAACTGGGAGCATGCCTTTTCCACAAGCGCCGAGGAGAGCTCGGCGAATACTCGATGAATGGCGGCGATCAGGCTGGCTATGGTGTTGTGGGAGGTCATGTTGGTGATGTTCGCAATGTATGACCAAACGAAATAGTAGAAGTCGGGGGAAAAGGTAGGCCAGCCATAGAAGGGTACAAAGTCGTAGCACTCTTTCTGAAGCCAAGCCTGGGTCTCTTTAGACTTGTAGGTCGGCGCTTTGTCCTGCTGCAATATACAGGGTCGGCCAGCAGCCACCTGACTTGGATCGGTAGAGGGCCTGAGGATCACCGCACTCTTCAGCATATCCAGGTATACGTTTGTGTTGACTTTCAAGTGAGTTGGCATAATGTGGCCCTCACTTGAAAACACACCAAAACCCATAACCGTGGCTCGTCCGGTGCTTTAAATTGTACCCTCAAACGTTGAACCGTCTGAATTTGAATTTTTGGTGCTGGCGATGGTCCTGTTCTGATGACTTGGATCGGTAGAGGGTATGAGTTATACAGCAGCGCATCTTCAATCTCGCTGGTTGAAAATTGTGTCACTTTCAGGCATGACAGAAGGCTCCTATTCTATGGCTAACTTTGCAGCTAATTCTACCCTTTGCGATCAAGGCCGCCAACCCCCAATATTTCCTCCTGTATCAGAAAACACACTATGTGATATACGTATATCTGTACGTGATGTTGCCAAGCTAATCAAAAACCTTGATTCCAGTAAAGCAACTGGCCCTGACGGTATTCCAATTATAGTACTCAAAAAACTTCAACCTGAACTAGCGCCCATACTTACAAAACTGTTTAAACGTTGTCTTAAGGAGAATAGTTTCCCATCTCCCTGGAAAATTTCATCAGTATGCCCTGTATTTAAGAATTCAGGTGATCGCTCATCCCCCTCTCAGTACAGGCCAATAAGTCTCCTGTGCGTCATGAGTAAGTTGCTGGAATTTGTGTTAAATACAGAAGTAATCAACCATCTCAACAAAAATAACCTTCTTAGTGACACTCAATATGGTTTCCGTTCTGCTAGATCTACAGCAGATGTGCTTACAGTTATATCTCATAGGATTAGCAAATCTCTCGACGGAGGCAACATTTCTAGGGCAATTGCTTTTGACATATCTAAGGCCTTTGATAGGGTATGGCATAAAGGTTTACTTCATAAGATCTCTAGCTACGGTATTGCTGGAAATGTCTTCTCAATTATTAAATCATTTCTTTCTAATAGGTTCATAAGAGTAGTAGTTGAGGGGCAAAAATCAGAAGCTCACAGTATTAATGCCGGTGTCCCTCAGGGGTCCATCCTGGGCCATACTCTTTTCCTGATCTACATTAATGATCTTCCAAATCACATCCTTACATTATTTGTAGACATTTATGCTGACGACACTACCATTTATGGTAGCACATCTAAGACAGTAAACGACCAAGTTCTCTCCAATTCTCTCTCGTCTGATCTTGAGCACGTAGTACAATGGGGTCAGGAAGTGGCTGGTTACTTTTAATGCATCTAAAACCAAGCTTCTCTCTTTACATCATCAACATTCTGATCCACATCTGGCATCAATTGAAATGAATGGCTCTCGTCTTCAGGAGGCCTCAAGTTTTGACAAGCTTCTTTGCTTGACCATTACTCCTGATCTTAAATGGAACACGTACATCAAATCTGTTGCCAAGGCCGCTGGAAAAAAGGTCGGATCTTTCTATCGATCCGGTAGATATCTCACTGCTGATGCTATTCTCTATCTATATAAGAGCCAGGTACGTCCAAGGATGGAATACTGTTGCCACATCTGGGCAGGAGCTGCTAGAAAGGACTTGGCCTGCCTTGATGGAGTTCAAAATAGACTTCGTAGCCTCGTAGGAGATGTTCTTTTCTCTTCCTTGCAACCTCTATCTCACAGAAGAGATGTTGCGAGTTTGTCTCTGATGTATCGTTATTTTGATGGAAAGTGTTCGACTGAGCTTCAATCTATGGTCCCCCCTCGCCAGACTTTCACAAGAAACACTCGTCTAGCTGTACACACTATCAATAATTACCCCCACTCTTTATCTGTTCCTAAACCTAAACGTAGATTCCATGAACAAAGCTTCTTTCTTAGAACTGCACGCCTGTGGAATTGTCTTCCGTTTTCCTGCTTTCCGGCTGACTACAATATGGTTGTCTTCAAGTCTAACGTAAATAAGTTCTTGATGAGCCGTTCCATATAAGTTATCAAATTTACCAAATTTTCATTACTAATGATTACTATATTGTCCAATTTCTACTGTACACTCTTTAACCCTTATCATTGAGTGGCCTCTTGGCATTGATAATGTGATGATACAAAAAAAAAACTAGAAAATGATCCATAACAAAAAACAAATCCGGTTTTCATCAAACAGAAATGGAATTATGTCGTCTTTTCTAGGGCGACAATTTTATCTTTCCTACTCGGTATATATATATATATATATATATATATATATATATATATATATATATATATATATATATATATATATATATATATATATATACCATTAGTTATCTTTCGCAAAACAAAAAGACGGATTTTTATCAGTTTTTTTTAGGCAACGGTCTTAAATTTCAAAGTATATAAAATGCTGACATTTATAACAGACAAAAGAAACACGTCCTTCATTACACTAATTAATAGTATAAAATTCACATACAGACGGAAGTAGGATGACGTAACTTCCGGCTGTACGTGTTAAGATTAGTGAGATGTAGGTCTTTCTTTTTTTATTTTTGTTGGGAGGTCACCATTTATCAAGGCCCGGAGGCCATTCTAGGCCATTCTAGGATAAGAGATAGGTAGATGGTTAGACAAAAAGGTAGAACTTGGGTTAGGGTTAGGGTAGGCCAAGATTATCTAAGAGGACGACTCAATAGAAATTTATTCAGTTTAGATTTTAAGAAAACTATGTTATCGTCAGCAGAGAAGCAGACACACACCTTAAAAAAAGTTATTCGTTCTGATTAAGACTATTTAAAATACATATTTTTTTTACATCGCGTTTTAGTTATCTTATTCCATTTTTGCTTTCTCTTCGATTTTACTCCCCCCTCTCTTCCTTCCTCCCATCCATCCTCATTTTCTTCTTTTCTTATTTTCATTCATATTTCTCTTTTTTTAAATTTTTTTTATTACATTTTCACCCCAAACAAGGCAAATTGCCACTTTGGTGTAGGGGGCTACTATCAGGGGAAACAACTACTGGGGTACTATGTAGGGATTTGGGCAGCAAGGTGTCGGTTCACGTTACACTTGAACTTCTGCACGTCAGTACTGTTGGGGAAGCAGGGACCTGGAATGGAATTCCAGAGTCTAGCGGTTCTGGGGAAGAAACTATTGGAGTAAAAAGATCTTTTACATCTAGGGATCTCTACAGTGTGGGGGTGGGATTTAGCAGCCTGTCGGGTTTGTCGAGGGTGCTCACGTCGTGGGGGCACAAGTGATTGCAGTTCGTCAGAGCATTCGCCACTAAAATACTTGTAGAAAAGGCAGAGGGATGCAACATTTCGTCGATGGGACAGAGGCTGAAGCTTAGATGCCAGTTCAGGGCCTATCAGGTTTGCGACTCTCTTTTGAACCTTGTCAAGGAGCGATAGACTAGTAGCAGATGCACCAGCCCAGATGTGGCAGCAATACTCCATACATGGCGAATGGTGGCCTTATAGAGGTACAGGATACTTTCGGGTGTTAGTAGTTTTCTAGCACGGTAGAGAGAGCCCACCTTTCTTGCAGCGGCCCTGGCAATGCTTTCAATGTAATTGTTCCAACTCATGTTTCCTGTGAACGTTAGGCCAAGGAGTTTGAAAGATGGACTCTCAGATAAAGAGTCGTTGGCCATTGCTATGGGTGGTAGAGAGGGTTTCTTGTAATTATTGAATGAAACTAGTTTAGTCTTGGCAGCATTGAACGCGACCAACCACTTATGTCCCCATTCCACTACAGATTGGAGGTCTTCCTCTAGTGTTTCTGCCATTTCTTTAG
>NC_136518.1:48957464-48977464 GCF_053919585.1 Euprymna scolopes
TTAAATAAATAATCTATAGATATGTCGTTAGTCGGTACAAGCAATAATGGCGGAAATAATAAGGGGCATAGTTTTGAAAGCCGGTTTATCATATTTTGTTTTTTGTACGTTTCCGATTACTTTTTGATTGTATTCGAAAAATTAAAGCCTAAAGTTAATTTCCAAAACGAAAAAAATATGTGTACATGTGAAAAAAAAAAGTTATAATGAAAAATGTTTTCACGGCGATATTCGAAAGCTGGCAAATTCAGCTAAATTTCCAAGTCAAATAAACACATCGTAAAAATCCTTTAAAGGTAAATAGTTGTCTGGGTCTATTTCAAAGATAATTAGTAAAAATAAAGTCTTAAGATATTGAATTCAATAAAAATAAAACACTTTGTTTGTACAAAATGACTGCTTAATAACCCCCCCCAAAAGCGAGAGATTCTGGCTTCGCACAATCACAATAAACGAAAAAATCGTCTAAGTCTGGATTTTACGGAAGCCCAAAATATCAAAAGTCTAAAGATTCTGAAAATTACGTTGGGTAGTTGGAGTTGGAGGGATGTAGGAAGTGCTGGTTTTCTGTTTTCCTCAACCGTGTATCTGTACATTCCTACCGTGAACGTTTATATATTTTTTACCAATCTTTAATTTAATTATATTTTATTGAATTAATATTTATTTTCAATATTATATAAAAATTATGTTACGCCGAAAGTTTGACGTTCATTCAAGGGAGGAAAATATATTAGAATCTTACATATAAAAATTATGGGAAACATGTAATCTAAAAAAACAAAAGTTGAAATGTTTTTGCAATTATAATTTTTTGTGTATGAAAATATTAAATAAACAATGCTTAAGTCAATGATAATATCGGTAGTTCGAGAAATTAAATTTTCTTAGAGGTTATATCGAATCCATTAATACGGACGTTAGGGTTTTTTTTTACGTAAAACTCATTTTTTTTGTTGTTGTTACAATTTACGGTGCTTTATTTTCCGAAAAAAAAAAGCCACAATAAATTCATTCATTTTTTTTTTACTATGGAAAATAATAACTTTAGTAAAGTTTTTTTTTTTGTTGTTTAAACAAAATAATACATTTCTACTGATATTCAAATAAAAATAATGGTTCATTATATTCCGGGATCATTATTTGATGAATACTAAAAAAATTCATTAAAATTGGTTAATTTCCTGATTTTTGGTAATTTTTTAAGTAAAGGGGGGTCGAAATGTTTATACATTTTGAGCATCGGCATTCACTTTGCACGTACCTAGCAGTAAGGTTAGATAGATAGATAGATAGATAGATAGATAGATAGATATATATATAGATAGATAGATAGATAGATAGACAGACAGACAGACAGACAGACAGATAAATAGACAGACAGGCATATAGATAGATAGATAGATAGATAGATAGATAGATAGGGAGTGTGAAAATAAGAGAGTGAATAAAGAAGAGGTGAAATAGAGGGAAAGGTGGGAGAGAAGAAAAGTGAAGGAAAGGGATAAGGAAAATGTAAATAAACCAACCAAAATGGAGGTTGAGAGTTAGAAAACATAGAAAAATATGGGAAAGAATTCATTGACGGAGAAGGAGATATTCCGAGCAAGCTGCGTCTTGTTGCTACTGGCAACGGGCATTCAGGAATGTGGAAAGAAAGCACAGAACACACGCGGACGAAAAAAACAAAAAACAAAAAAACAAAAAAATTATCTTTGCGTGCGCAATTATGCGCAGGCGCAGACGCATGGAAATGCATGCGAACGAGGGTTTTATTATTATTATTATTATTATTATTATTATTATTATTATTATTATTATCATCATCATCATCATCATCATCATCATCATCATCATCATCATCATCATCATCATCATCATGCGTGCTATTTAAAGCGCTGTTTTGGTTCTTCTTAACTGACACACATGCTTCATAACATTCTTTCGAATTTACCATATTCTCCAACGTATTCTTGTGTATAATTTTAGCCTCGTGGAGAGACAATGAAATAGGGACAGTAGCAGCAGAATGTAACATCCTTTCCGAAACTGCATTTCGTCATTTCTTTCCATCAGTCAGTGCAAAAGAAATCTTTCTTCACCGAGGAACATTTTATTCTTCCCGCAATAAAAAGTTCCTGTTTTGGGGAGCTAGTGCTCCCAACATTAAAAAACCGAAATTATGTTTAATTCTAATCTCATGGGAGGCAAGGCATCGGAACCTGTTTAATAAAGTCCTTAAATGAAGCTATAGATCTCCGTCGACTTACGACCGCAAGTGGGTCCAAATACAACTAACCGGCTGTGAAGCTACTTGGACGTAATTTGATTGTCATAAGCATGTTTTAATGATGATGTAATCATCTCCAAGTAATAATTTAGCAACATTTTCTCAGATTTTTCCATACTAGCAGGCTGTCCGGCGTTGCCCGTCGTAAAATACGCTTGCAAACGATATGCAGATTACGTGTTTATTATTATAGAGACAGTTCACCAACGATTATTAGATTGAACTTAATATATAGTAGTGAGATCCAAAGTAATATATATATATATATATATATATATATATATATATATATATATATATATATATATATATATATATATATATATGACTTAGGTTCCATCAGCTAGAATTAAACTAAAACATATAGCTCTCCCCCTTATTCTTTAGTCTCTGAGCCACTACGAATCAATGCGCATATATATATATATATATATATATATATATATATATATATATATATATATATATATATATATATATATTGTTACGTGTGAGATAATGTCTATGGGTCGACACACAGCATACGTATATTAAAAAAAAACAAAAACTAAAAGAAGGAGTTTTAGAGTTTTAGAGAGGGAATAATAATTTATTGAACGGATAAACAAAGAAAACAAATATTCACAAAAGAAAGGGTGTAAGGGAGGTAAATCGGAGTTTAAAAAAAAATTAAAATTGCTTATCAAAATTTTAGAATATATAATATTTTACTTTTGTCAGATTATAAGATCAGGAAATCAATATTTAACAAGTGTCCGGTTCTTTGTGAGGGTATTTGCAAAAGGCTCGTTTCAGGAAATTCCTTACGACTCGATTTTATAGCAGGAAATTGGATGGTGTCATTAGTGGTTGAAAGGTCGCACCCCCAAGAGCGTCCCTTCTCAGAGCTGATTAAATAACTGACGCTATTAGCGTCTATTTATAGTCTTGTGGATTGGAAGCTTCTAAAATTTCCAAAATGGAACATCATAACTTTGGCACTTTCTGGAGCTCTCGAAAAAGAACACTTTTCTGTTCTATTTTTATATCTCTTCAGACACGCTTAAAAATAATCTTTTTATTTTCTTATTGTAACAATAATAGTTTTATATTATTATATATTATATAATATATTTTATATTATATAATACACTTTATTTTATGATATATTACAATATTGATTGAATATTTATTTCAGATTATTATTTATATTGATATATATTTATATTTTGTATTTATATTATATTTATATTATTATTTATGTAAGAAATGGTTACTTCTTAATTTTTCATATATATATATATATATATATATATATATATATATATATATATATATATATATATATATATATATATATATATATATATATATATATATATATATATATATATATATATATATATATATATATATATATATATATATATATATATATATACGAAGCAGTAAATCGTCTATTGCATCATCATAGCATAATGGATTAGGTCGCTGGACTTAAATACATAAGGTCCAAGGTTCGAATCCTACCAATACTCAAGCTACGCTGAGAGGAGTTGGGCTCCGAAACACGCGTGTCTGTAGATTACTGTTTTTAAAATAATAAATAAATAATACGTCCAAACAAAAAATGGGCGAAATTCTAAGAAAAACACCGGTTCTCCAAGGCAGAGACGTTAACCTTAATATCGTTTAAAGAATCAACAAAAAAAACCATGTATATATGTATATATATATATATATATATATATATGTATATGTATATATATATATATATGTATATATATATATAGAGAGAGAGAGAGAGAAAGAAAGAAAGATGTCTGTATAAGAAGCTCGTATTCACAAATCAGTAAATATGGACTTACTGTTAAATATACTTTCGAGAGGTACCTCGCTTTTTCAAAAGGAAAACAAACCAAATGTATGCCATAAAAACGGAGCTAGTATATATATATATATATATATATATATATATATATATATATATATATATATATATAAAGGTTAAAAATTTTACAACTTACGATTTACACCATTTATTGTTCGCATACAACGAATGCAAGATAAAAATAATTATTTCCTTATTCCATGGAGTTTCAAAGAATTGACCTTTTTCTTTATGGGAAAACAGTTAGCAAAATAAATTTTATATAGACTAGCTATAATTTTGCTGGTTAGCACAAAATTGAAAGCATCAATGCTTGAAAGAGTATTCAAAAGATTATGAAGAAATATATACAGATGCAAAAAAGATCATTCCAATTGATGTCCAAGTATGAAGATGCATTTTAAATATTCACAAGATCTTAAGGGTGCAGTTGGTTCAAACCTGGTAAAATCCGTAATTATACACACACACACACACACACACACACACACACACACACACACACACATACACACACACACACACATACATATATATATATAAGGACACAATTTAGGACTGTAAATAATACTTTACATGAATTTATTGTTTGACAGGATGCTAAAATAATCCTAAATTGTGCTCTATTTCCTATCTGATGTGTATTGAGCTTTTTTTTTATTTGGTTTAGATTACGACATAATTATTAATATTTATATTTGCTTTAAGTTTGTAGAAACATTTGGCTTGTAAACTTAATTTTTACAACTTGATTCGATATATATATATATATATATATATATATATATATATATATATATATATATATATGTGTGATTTGATATATATATATATATGTTTGATTTGATATATATATATATTTGATTTGATATATATATACATATGTGTGTGTGTGTGTGTGTGTGTACTTCATTTAATCACATAAATTAATATACAAAGATATAAGTTCATGTGTAAATTTTTCACTATTTATTTAACAGTGCTCAATAAATAGGCGGAGCTAGGTAGTAAGTTATGAAAATATATATGGCAATTAACGAGAATGAAATGCGGAATATTCTGTGTAACTTAAATGCCATTTATATTTTCTCTCTCTCTCTCTCTCTCTCTCTCTCTCTCTCTCTCTATATATATATATATATATATATATATATATATATATATATATGTTATGATTAGTTAAAAAAAAAAAGAAGAAATCCAACGGAGTGCTCAATTAAAAGGAAAATCTGAAATATAAAAGCGTATTTATATTTTGTATTTTGTGTACAGCAATTTGTTAGATGAGACAAGTCATTGGTACCGTCGGTTTCAAGCCCGATAATTAGGATCTTCAGCCAATACTGGTCTCGATGAGTATTGGCTGAAGAGAGCTTGATATGGATATCTTCAACGGTCCTAATTATCGGGCTTGAAACCGACGGTACCAATGACTTGTCTCATCTAACAACTTTCTGTATACAAAATAAAAAATATATATATCTGATTAAATTATATATATATATAAGTTAGAAAAGCATTTCTTAGTTAGAAAAGCACTTTTTAAAAAGAATCATGTAAAATTTTATATCTATATCGTTAACTGCTAGATGAAAGATAATGTTTTTAAATTGCAACAAAATGTACATTACATAAAATAAATCCATGGTAATTTTTTTATTCAATTTAAATTAAATTTTTATACCTTACTTTGTAAAATTTATAAAAGTGCAGTTTGGAGATACATAAATTTCAAATTGAATCTTGTACCTTTATTTTTATAGTAAAAACATATTGTTTAACAATTTTCATGCCTTAGATAAAATGCTTTTCTAATTTGTATCTTATCTTTTTAAGATTATATTTTAAAACTCTCTTTCTCTCTATTTCAGTTTGTATTTCTCCTCACACCACAACTCATTTTTGCCACCTCCTCTTAGTATTATTACAGGTCTGAATATTCTCTCTGTTTTAGTTTGTATTTCTCCTCACACCACAACTCATTTTTTTGCAACCCCCTTTTTATAATACAGGTCTTAATAATGAGAAAATCTGATTTTTTTAACAAAAACTTTAAAATAACATTTTTAAATTAAATTTTTTAAAACTTCTTTCAGAATAGAAAATCTTTACAATTTAATAAGGAACATATTTCATAGAGGTTTCATTAACAAATATTCAGTAGATAACGAGAAAAGTAGAGATAAAAATTTCAAAAGGACTGTATAACTGGTTACGGTCAATAGTAATCCTCGCCAGCGAAAGTCTTTGTTATTGTTATTCTATTATTATTATTATTTAAAACATTTTGTGTCCTGCTCTTTCACGCGAGGACTAATATATATATATATATATATATATATATATATATATATATATATATATATATATATATATATATATAACAGTAAAGCTACGCTGAAGAGGAGTAGGGCTCCGAAACACGCGTGTCTGTAGATTACTGTTTTTAAAAATAATAAATAAATAAATAAATAAATAAATAAATAATACGTCCAAATAAAATTGGGCGACTTTCTAAGAAAAACACCGGTACTCCGAGGCGGAGGCATAAACATTACTATCGTTTAAAAAATCCAAACAAAATCCACTTATATATATATATATATATATATATATATATATATATATATATTCTCCAGCATTCTCACCTGAGGATGAATCTACGAAGAATCAAAAGTGCTAATGATACTTATGGAACATGAAGTAATCATCTTGATTTTTACACAAAAGGTTATTAGAAAAAATTAAATAATAAAAAAGTCTAATGAATTAATTAATTCTGTTATGCTTAACAATGTTTGATTAAATGAAAAAATACTGCCTAAATACACACAATTGAACGCTTTAAAGTGTGGATACATTAAATTTTGTGAAGGTCGACGCACCACCCCCAATAAAATACTTGTAAAATAATCATGTATGTATTACAGTCGACATTTAAAACCCGGCTGTATTATGTTGGGCGTTTAGAGGATATGATATGACAGGAGCCCGTGCGGAAATTCAATTGTTTCCTTTCGTTTACGAAAGCTAATGAACCATAATACTTGGCGCTTGACTTTAAAACTTAACACCATGACCTTTGGAATCTTGTTTATTTATATTACAATGTGATGTGTGAAGGTTTCTTAGAATTTCGCAATGAATGATCGGATAGATATGGCATGCCAGTCTTATTTCATGAACACACACACACAATATATATATATATATATATATATATATATATATATATATATATATATATATATATATATATATATATATATATATGGTACTCTTGCAGAATTTGACCTGGATTCTCATAATTTTCCGTTAATTATGGCTCGGGCTCGACCGGCAATCACCGGATTAAGTCGAGCATTGTTGAAATGTTAAATCGCAATTTTTTTTGTTTTTAGTATAAAGAATGTAATTTTAAAATACTTTTTTGGGTGATGGGGGGGTGTATTTTTCTGTATATTTTTTAAAACAATTGTTGACAAAATAACTTGTAAATTTTCTTAAAAAAACAATTTTTGTTTACTTTCACCTAACAATTTATGGTTTTCATAAAATCATCCATCTTTACATCTGTTTACAAAAAAAATAAAAAATAAAGATAAAATAAAATAAAATAAAAATAAATAAAATCGTTTACTGCCAATTTTCTATTACCACCATGCAAGTTTTCTTGAAAATAAAAAAAACTGTACTTTCACCTAAGAATTTCAAATGTTGAAAAACCATTCACCTTTTCTTAAAAAACAAAAAACAAAACAACTTTTGTTGATAAAAATTGCAAAAAAAGTAAATAAAAAAATAAATAAACAATAAAATATGCAACTTTTCTTGAGAAAAAAATATATTCAGTAAATTTACAGTACGTTTTTATTAACTTTTTGTATTGTATTTCTATTTTTACTGTTTGTTTTGAAATTTGTCTGCATCTGTTACTTTATTCGGCTTAATCCGGTGACTGCCGGTCGAGTCACAACCATCATTCTCAGAAAATCACGAAGTTCCGGGTCAAATTCTGTAAGATTACTATATATATATATATATATATATATATATATATATATATATATATATATATATATATGATGAAAATAATGGAAATAGTATCCCGACAAAATAGAAAAAATAAAAAGGAACAAACCGTATTATGTGTTCCTCAACGTTTCGTCTTTATTTCGAGACTTCCTCTTGATGAATGAGATTAAGAAACCAAAAAAATATACCAGTACAAAATATTTGAAAATGTTTCACGTGCACAGTGTGACGCAGTTCTATTTCTCGCGTCACTAAGTACAATAGTAAGGGAAACTATGATTTTTTTTTTTACATCTTTCAAATATTTAAATATCTGGAATACTGGATCACATCTGATGGAAGGTGCACGACTAGAAATAGAAAGTCGCATGCCTTCAGGAGATTGTCATCAATAATGACCAACAGAAACATTAAAATAGACATCAAATTCAGAATACTCCGAACGTATGTATGGCCTGTTCTATTATACGGTTGTGAGTGCTGGACAATCATCGACCAGCACGAAGAAAAGGCTAGAGGCAACTGAAATATTGTTACTGAGGAGAATTTTGAAGATATCCTGGACAGAAAATAAAACAAACACGCAGATATTAGAAATGGCGAACACAGAAAGGTTTCTAATAAGAACAGTACGAAAAAGTCAAATGAGATTCATAGCCATGTCTACAGAAAACGCGAAATAAAAAAGATTAGTTTGATAGGAAAGATCATGAGTAGAAGAAGCAGAGGACGACAGTGAAAAAACATACTTTGACAGCCTGAATACCTTGGCAACATAAAAATAATGAGCAACAATGAATTCATAAATGTTTTGTGAGCGATAGATAGATAGACAGCCATAGTCGCCCAGGCAGAACACCACTTGATGAGAATGAATCTTTATCGTTCTGCGTACATCTTTCCAGACTTTACTGTCTTTCTTTGAGTGCTTAGTTTTAGTTCGAGGCACCCCCTATCGGGAATGCCTACAGAGTTGCTCACGAAATGTTTGTAAACCCCTATACTGATTTTGTGTCTAACTTGTTGGAGAAGAAATATATAAATACATTACCAGTTATAGAGCGAATTCAATTCTAATTACGAAGAGTAATACTTTACTCTAAGTGGGAAGTGTTATGTATTCAACTACACAGGAGTTTCGCAAGATCACAACTATTCAGTGTGTTTAGATATGTTGAAATTTGAAACCGAAAGTCAGCAAACCGGAATTGTTTCGAAAGTACGAGAAATATAAATGTTTATCTACTATATAATAAAATTATTGAAGAAATCCCCTCATGTACTAAATTACCGTAGATTTGCAATAACAAATGCCACATATAAATTTATTATGTCTAAAGTATTATTCACCATCTTATGTAACTTTACAACGCCGTTTTATACACATATATTCGTTATGATAAATTCCTACATTATATTCTATGAGAGACATCACCACCATCGCCAACATCTATAGAAGAAATAGTTCGTATCTTTTCCTCTAATTATTATGTCCTACCACCGCACCCAGTCATCACTGGGAATAAGTACACACATTATTACTATACTGACCTTTCACCATTCGTAACTGGATCAAAAACTCATACACACACAATTAACTTTACATTTCCCTTTACAAAAATAAAAATTTCTCCCTTCTAAAATTCTCTCATTTCCTATGGGTTGAGACATGAAAAACCGATTATTCTGGATTACAATTTTTACACATAAACGAACGCGCTCGACATTTACGAATATGGCTGCTCTCTCTACACGACGCAACCCTAAAAAAGTGATCCAAATACAACCCCAGCAAACTTCTATTATCAGAAATTTTAGTATTGATACACTAACACTTACATATGTACACATTAATTATTCAAAACAACCACACCCTCACAAAAATACCCTGAAAACAATATAGATTCCTCGTGTGTTTACCTTTTACGCTTTCTGAGCGGCGAGGTTTTCCTTCAGTAGAACGAGTCTCTTAGTAAAAGACAGTCGTCTCCCTCAGAACAATGACAAATTCGGCTGTGCTGAACACGAATATCACATTAAAATTTGTTTTCATTATACATAGAAATACAATTATACAAGAAAGTGGTTGCTCATGTTTTAAATATTTGTTTACATTACCTGCTACCTAGAAAGCTAAATTTTTAATTAAATGACAGCTGTTATCTCCCATAGAAAGGAACTTAACCCTGGAGTGGAGAGCAACTGCAGTAAACAACATATTTTCAGGCAGGTTTGATTTTTATTGTTGGGTAAATCTTCTTTATTCATTTGGGAGTCACCACTTATCAGAGCTCGAAGATCCCTCGATGATAAGGATTAATGAATGTAAGATGGTAGTGTAGTAATCGTTAATAATATAAATTGGGTAGAATTTGATTATTTATGGGGACGGCTCAACAATAACTTGTTTACATTTGATTTGAAGACTACCATATTGTATCCAACTGGGAAGCGAACCAGTGGAATAGTGTTCCACAGGAGGGTAGTTCTGGGAAAGAAACTTTGTTCATGGAATTTGCGTTTAGAATTACTCAGAGATAGAGAATGGGGGAAATTGTAGATAATCTGTTCATTTGTTCCTGTGCTTTTATTCCAAATTTCCGAAATATTTAATACCATTAACCTTGAAACACACCCTTCTCTCCCCTCTCTCTGTATATATATATATATATATATATATATATATATATATATATATATATATATATATATATATATATATTAAAAGAAGATAATTGAAATGAGTGCGAAATTTACTTGCCTCATAAACGCCCACATGTCTGCGCGTCTCATTGGGTTCAACTGGTGAATGATATGAAAAAAAAAAAAAAAAAAAGAATTCGAAAATAACGGCACCCAGTTAATCTATCCTCGGCGATCTCGCAAACTAACGTGGATTCTCGTGAAGCATATTCGAATGAGATATTGTCGGCTTGCTTTTCATAAACTAAGATAATTCGGATTTTGGACTAGCGAGTTTTGAAAACAATGTGTCGAATTTAATTGTTAGTTGAAAGTGCAGAATAGTAAACAATTAATAATTCAACCGCATAAACATTTTTCTCGAACTTTCGATACTAAAACTTCTGTTTAGATTTCTCATTGTATTTTTGACCACCGTCCATTAGAATTAGATTCCGATGCTAGACAGCTTTCTAGTTTTGTTCATCGATCTCTTAAACTTTGGATTTCCTCGACTGTACTGACAAGCACACGTTGAAATATAATGGGAACATACACCGTACTGATCAACTCACTAATTAACTATAGGCATGTTTTATTTGTTTCGTTTTGTTTTAATTTAAATTCACTGTGTTCCGTTACGTCTCAGTGTCAAATTGTCTTATTTGGGGTTAAATACGATTAAAAAAATGTCATATCATAAATTGTTTAGACCCAAAATTGGCGGAGGAGTTTAGTAGAGTCCTCAAAGGTCAAATCGTTTTACTTTGACCCCTTAACAGCTAAATTTCTGGTCGAAAACGAATGACAAAGATTTTCCCAAATCAAATTTCGAGTCTGTAGACTGAAAATTGACAGAGTTATTTCATAGGGAAATGTACACGGACACACAGACACACATACAGACAAACAATTTCACATTTATTTATGTATATGTATATATGTCTGTTTGTGTATATGTATGTGTGTATGTCTGTGTACATTTCCTCCGCGAATTTTGGGTATAAAATTGAATTTATTTTTTAGATATAGGTTCCTTGGACATGGATCTAACTTAATAACTTGATTTGAGCCAAAAACAAGAAATGTTAAGGGGTCATAAATTGATCTCTGCGGTCTCTACCAAATTACTCAGACAATTTCTGGTCTAAACATTTGAAATTTTATATAAAGGGTATTCAAAGATAGGGCAACCTGTTTGGGTCGAAAATTTGAGCTACCAATATATGTATGTATGTATGTATGTATATATGTATGAATGTTTGCATGTCTGCTTAAAACTTTCGACAGAGGCGACGAATTTTCACAAGATCGTTTTGAACTCGACCCTTCCGACGACAAATACCGAAAAATTGACTAAAAACATTAATTTGTTCAACCTCAACTGGGCACTTTTAAACAGGGAGGGGTCGCTTTTTTCGCCAATATTTTCGAAAGTCGTCCCCTCTTTTCGATTGTCTAGTCTTAATTAAAACCTACGTCACATTCGGTTTGGTGGTGGTTATAACAGCAAAGACGTCGCGTTTTTTGCACGTTCTTTTCCTCCTTCGCGGTACGGGTTCGAGCCTGCCTTCCGACTACCACTTTTTTTTTTGTTGCTCAACATACACACACACCTTCAAACACCCGGGCAACGCCGGATACCCATGATAGTATATATATATATATATATATATATATATATATATATATATATATATATATATATATATATATATAAAACGATTGATTTTTGGGAGGTAAGTTTTGAATGCTTGTGTTTCTTTTTTTTTTTCAAGAAAAGCTGTAAGATTTTTTTTTGTTTTTTTAGGGGGTTATTTTTGGCAAAATGTTTTCTTTTATGCTATTTTTCTGGTAGGGGAAAGTGTTAGAGGACAGAATACTTATTTAAGAATGTTTTCAGCGGAACCTTCGTCGTAGTGCATACAAGATTTAAGCTGTGGTTCACTGTTAGGTGGTTGAACCTTTCTCTCCCAACTTTGTTGTAGTCTTTCCATACAACCGTGATCACCGGCGTCAAAATGTATTTTAGTGGGGCAGGTTATCTCAATATTCCATAAGAATCTTTCACTTCATGACACAAGAACCAAGTGAAAGATTGTTTCAGCAATCTACACCACTATTTCGTTATTTTAAGCAGGAGGCTTGCAGTGTGGTACAGTGACAAAGAAACCCTCCTTCTCCGTAGGGTCATATCCACTGAAGACTCAGACCGGTTCGAGGAGCCTTCAAATATCATGTTTTATTCTGAGACGCGTCAATTTCCACCAACGTGTGTCTTGGGCCTCCGATGTGCCGTGGCTTCACAAGGAAATAGTCCTGGCAAATGTCTCTCATGAAGTTTCTCCAGTCGGTAACTTTGTGTTCTGATCCTACAGCAAATTCTCTTTGCAGATTTTTTTTGTCATTACCATGTCGTGCGACCACACTTATATTGTTTTAATAACTTTAGAGATGTTCATTTGATGCAAGAGTGTATCTAAAGCCAGTAAATTCATGTTTGTTTCCTCCATTTTTTAAGCTGATTAAATTTGTGCGTGATTAAAACTATATTTTCCTTCCAATTTGTTAAAAGTCGTCTGCTTAGATTTTTACTGACTAAGCGCGTTTGTTATCGATTTTTTATTGGCTGGTCCAATTTATCTGCGTTCGGTATATTCCGTTTTATTTGCAAAATTACTTATTTTTGCTTTAATCATGCTTATTTAAAAAAAAAAAAATTAACGCAATAAGTTATAGAAAGTTTCATCGTAAACATTTTATAATTCAAACATTTCCTTAAAAAACCGAATTCTGTACATTGTATAAAATTCTATTCGTTATTTGAGACTTACGTATTTTTATTTGCTCTCGTCCAAAATATCAATTTTAATAGATTTCCACACTGCGGGATAAAATATCGAAAATTCAAAGTATAATGTTTAAAATTTATATTTTTACGCGTTTTAGAAGGGTCATACGGCTGAAGGCGGTTAAAAATCAACTTTTCGTTTCATTAAAAACTCAACTCATTTCGAGTTTTTACACAACCTCGGTATTACATTCAAGGACATGTATTCTTAAAGATTACCAATTAAACTTTCAAAATTATATTGCAAAAAAAAAAAAAAAAAGGAAATAAAACAAAAAGAAAGCAGCATAATTTAATAACAAAAGGGGAGCAAAAATGAGAGTAAAGATTCCCGGACAACGCCGAATAAATTATGCCAATATATATATATATATAATAAATTCCACAGCCAAACAACGTCGCAGCTCACAAGAGCCATGACAGTCAACGAACCGGAAGTCCAAGACTCGAGTTTCGCCATCATTTGGGCTTATCAGTTAGACACATCCGAACTCAGGATTCGAAATCCGAGCCTCTTGCATGCGAGGCAAGCACTCTACCAACTGAGTAAACGCCATACACACCAGAATTTCTATTAACCAACACAAATCAAGAAACCGCGCCGAAATCCGACTGTGAAATGAACCTACTTCGTCTCGACAAGGGACGCGGTTATCCAACCATGAGCCCAAATGAGGGCGAAACTTGAGTCTTGGACTTCCGGTTCGTTGACTGTCATGGCGCTTGTAAGCTGCGACGTTGTTTGGCTGTGGAATTTATTATATACAATTTCTCACCTTCTGAAAATCATATATATATATATATATATATATATGTGTGTATGTGTGTGTGCGTGTGTGTTTGTATGTGTATCTATAGTTTATATATATATATGCATATGTTTATATATATGTATTGTGTATATATATATATATATATATATATATATATATATATATATGCATGAAGTGCCTTAACTAAGTCTTCAGACTTTTTTCGTATACGCACATTTATTGATAGTACACACATGAAACTCTAGTCTCCTTTCTAAGTAATCTCCTCTGGCTGTAATGAACTTGTACAGTTCTAACAACATCTATAAGGCCCCATGGAAGTACTCTTGCGTGAACGTACCGATGACCCTCGTCACAGCCTCTTTAATTATTTGTGTCATAACGACAGCCTCTAAGGTTTTTCCTGAGCTTTGGGAATAACCAAAAGTCACAGGGAGCGATGTCTACTTTATAGGGAGGTTGAGGAACTGCCTTGTTCCTCTTGCCTCTTGGCCAAATAGTCTGTGGCAAAGATGGAGTTGTGGACTGCACACTTGGAACAAACTTCGCGCATATCTGCCGCATCTTCAGTTCCTAACTAATAATTATGTACGATTCCCACACTGATATCAAACTGTGTAGTTATTGTCCATGTAGACACAGGACGGCCCTTATCCATGAAATTCTTTTATTGGCCAATCAACTCTGGTGTTCTGACTTCTTTACCCCTCCCACATCTCTCGTCATCCCTCAAAAACTCCCTGCCTTCCTTGAATCTCTTATGCCACTCAAAAACTGATGCTCGATTCATGCAAGATGTTCCAAAAGCTGTCTAAAGCATTCTATACGTTTCTGCAGCATTTTTTCCAAGTTTAAAACAGAATTTTATTGCATATCATTCTTTTGAATTATCCTCACGTCCCGATTGCATTTTTGAAATTAAACAGCTGTGACAATCAGATTTTAGTAGGGTGTATTCCAATTCCTGCTGTAGCTGTTTGAACCTGAAATCATAAAAATTGATCAGTCATCTGATAAGATGTATAGCAATAACATACTGAATCTTCACGCGCTTATGACAATTTTAAATGCTTGTACAAAATTGTTAGGAAACTTATCACTGGCACCATCATGAAACTTATTGAAGGTACCGCATATATATATATATATATATATATATATATATATATATATATATATATATATATATATATATATACTAGAATGGATGCTAGAATGGATACTAGAAAGCTGATTGGTTAACCAGAAATCCTCAACATATATAAAAACAAGAAGCAACCACAGAATTCGCGCATAAGCCTGACGAATCCTATAAGTGGATGAAACGCCGAATATTCAGTGTAGCTTAATCGCCATATATATTTTATAAATTACTAACTAGCTCTACCTACGTATTGAGCACTTTTGAAGTAAATACTTAAAGTTTACGCATAAATCTATACTTTCGTATATTAAATTTGTGAGCAAATGAAGTAGTTATATATATATATATATATATATATATATATATATATATATATATATATATATATATATATATATATATGCAATATTTCTCAACCAGCATTCTCTATCGTATAAATAATTGAACTGTTGATTATTTTTGTCTTTAATTTTCGCTTCGTAAGCGGTGAATAGGAGAGACGGATTAACTTTCCCTTATTTTTATTTTTGCGTCGCTCCCTATTTATCTATTCTATTATCATTTTTATTTATTAAATATTTTATGTAAATATTTTTTAAGATTTTACGTGCATTAAATTTGTCCATGGACACGTGTTCCCAAATATCACCTGTTATTAGCATGGATTAACCATCAATAACACACACACACACACGCACACGCACACGCACACACACACACACACACACACACACACACACACACACACACACACACACACACACACACATATATAATAAATTTCACAACCAAACAACGTCGCAGCCCACAAGAACCATGACAGTCAAAGAACCGGAAGTCCAAGACTGTCTTGGACTTCCGGTTCTTTGACTGTCATGACTCTTGTAGGCTGCGACGTTGTTTGGCTGTGGAATTTATTATATACAATCTCTCACATTCTGAAAATCATATATATATATATATATATATATATATATATATATATATATATATATATATATATGTAGCCAGTAGAGTTTAGTTTCCTAGAAGTACATCCAATGAAATAACATGTGTCTACCAAAGAGTGCTCATATGAGTGAACAGAGCAGGTATATTAAATTTATTTATACAAACATTAATGGCTACATATGTGCATACATGTTTCTGTAATCACCCGCGTTGGGGGATTACGTCTTCAGGCTAAGAATTACCGTCGAAAACTGATATTTGGTTAAAATATCAGTTTTCGACGGTAATTCTTGGCCTGAAGATATAATCCCCCAACGCTGGTGATTACAGAAACATTTATGCACATATGTAGCCATTAATGTTTGTATAAATAAATTTTATGGAATGATATTATACGATTGTAGTTACATGTAGGTAGTCCCATTAAAAGCCTATTACCCCAGTGAATTCCATGCTACACAAACCGATAAAATCCTCGTTATCATGAAGTGTATTGTTTCACCGGCATTTGGTATGCAGTAATCTCGTATCATAACAATCTAGAGAGAGACGACCTGCATGTTAGAGTTTCACGCTGTTCCTCTTCGTTACCGCGTCTCCTTAAATTGTATTGTTTGTATACGCATACGAAACAGTGAGCATACACAGTGTAATTATAGGATTCATCTAAAACTGCATTCACACAATAGAAATTGGCAATATAATTTGAAATCTAAACCTAACAATCTAACAAACTGTTAACCTCTGTATTTATGTCTATTTATATAAAATTTATATAAAAATCGCTTGCCCAAAATAGCCCTTTCTGCCGAACTCTGCACTGGCAGCCGCGACAGAGGGGCACCGAAGAAAGGATATAAAGACTCTCTGAAGAAATCCCTCGGTAACTGCCGCAATGAGCACCACCAGTGGTCTACTCTCGCTGCTGACCGTGACACCTGGTGACGCAGTATCCACCAGGCTGTCACTTCCTTTGAGGTCTCCTGTACACAGAATCTACGCGAGAAACGCTGGAGGGGGAAAATCCGGGAAGCCTCAACAGCCGTACCTGACTTGACATTTGACTGCAGCCGTTGCGGGCCAAACCGGCTTGCCCTACATCGGAGTCGTCAGCCAAAAGCGTGCCTGCAGTTGACGCGGACAGCCCCTTTCATAGGATCTTCGTTTGCGAAGTCAAGCAAAGAGATAGATATGAGCATATGTTTATATATGTGCACGTATAGGAATTATTTCTAAGCTAATTAACAGATTATTGTGTATTTTCAATACGGCCGTTAGGCTATATATATATATATATATATATATATATATATATATATATATATATATATATATATATTATAGTCATTGAATGCTATTACAGAAGCAAACCAGAAGAGAGAAAGTACCGGAAACGAATGAAACATCTGGGGAACATATTTACTGGCTATCCGGCAACTGAACAAAGGTGCTCCTCCTTTAGGGGAACTTGCTTAACTTTGTCAACCTTGTATCACATAGTGCTGAGGTAAGCAGCATTTAAATACATATCCATTTTGAATGGGTAGAATCTTCTTGATGCTTCGGTGGCTTGAGGACCGGGAGGTCCATCCTGCCAGGCATTGCTACCTGGATTATAGATTAAGCCAGAAAGATCCTCAAGAGAGTGTTGTTTTCAGAACTTGAATTGCGAGAAATTCAACAGAAGATACATGGTGTCACATATCAAGCTATGATGAAAACCCACAGGTAGAAGATTTACAAAACTTTAACGCCGAAGCCGAGCAGATTGAAGAAAGCGAAATCACAAAACTAACGGAGGAAGAAGCAAGAGAAGTTGAAAATATCAAACAATTTATATACGATAAGAAAACAAATCTAAACAAATACAACAGGAACAAATTAAAATTAGAAACGAAAAAAAAGTAAATAGAATTCTGCCGCATATCTCAACAGACATTATCGCAGGCCTCAATAATTTAAAAAAAATCAGTAAATACTAAATTAAAAACAGAAACAAATACCAACCCCCCCCCCCAAAAAAAAAGGATCGACAAAGCATGGATGGGGAATGCGATTAGAAACTCAGATTATCAAATTTAGAAAAGAAGCTAAAACAATAAATAGAATAAAAGAGAAGAAAAATTTGTAGAGGAAGGTAAACCTGATTCACAAGGAAAGAGAAAAACTAGATTAGAAACATGCAGAACTAAAACAGACGATACAAATACAAATCGAAACAGTACAAAGAAAACAAGATCTATGGAATCAATGAAAGGCAATTTTGTCAGAAGGTGAACTGAGAAAAAACACGAACAGCACAACCGGACGCAATTCTAATTGTATGTGGATACATTAACTAATATATGCATATAGTCAGAGATTAGTTTTCCGTTATATAAGCGTAAGTTTAAATTTTAAAGTAAAGTACGTATAAAATACATTTCTAAACTAAACTAAAACGCAATATTATGGAAAAATACACAAATATTCATTTGTTTAAAATTAATATTTCGACGTTAGACGCCATCCTCAGAATTTTATACATTTTTTCCCCGACATGATGATAAGTTGAAGAAAAAGTACGTAAAGTTGGTGTCTATCGCCGAAATATTAATTTGAAACAGAAAAATATTTGTTTACTTTTCATAAACACTGCAAACGAACAACACGCGGACTCTTTATTATTATTATTATTATTATTTTTAAATTTACCATCATGGTGAGGAAAAACATGTACACAATTCTGAGGATGGCGTCTATCGTCGAAATATTTATTTTAAACAAATATGTATATTTGTGTGTTTTTCATAATATTACGTTGTAGTTTGGTTTATAAATATATTTTATGTATATGTTATTTTAATATATATATATATATATATATATATATATTCTACAAGTGAATCACCCTTTATATATATATATATATATATATATATATCCCTTCCCTATATATATATATATATATAAATTGAACTCATTTTTCCCTCTGATTTTGACCTTAATAGGATTGAAAATCAAAACATTTCATGCAAATGTAATATGCACAAACTGCAGCACATTATCTGAGGTTTGTTGTAGGCCTATTACCTCTACACTTCCTCGATAATCGTGGATTCCGATATTCTTTCTGGTGAGAGTTCACGGCCAAAATCGGTTACAATCCATGGAAGTTATAAAATCTTTTCCCTCTGTTAAATTCCTTCTACGCCCGATACCACTTACACCGTTGCCGATTCGTTCACAAGGGGCAGTACGAAGAAACACCGGTTTGGAATCGTCTTTTTAAAGAAGTTGTACGTTTGTTGCCTGTTTTTTTTTTGCCGATTATATAGACAAAGTCATTTTTCCTTTTTTTTTCTTTTTTACGCCTTTCGCTCATCTTTTCCCTGATTTATGATTTCTGTTTTTCCGATTTCTTT
>NC_136518.1:48984964-49014964 GCF_053919585.1 Euprymna scolopes
CTATTTTTCTATCTATCTATCTATCTATCTATCTATCTATCTATCTATCTATCTATCTTTCTATCTATCTATCTATCTATCTATCTATCTTAACCTGTCAATAATTTGAGTTGCTTTTTCTCTCTCTATTCTCCTCTCTTTCACCTCTCTCCCCTCTGTGTCTATCACCTTCTGTACCTCTCCTCTTTCCCCACCCCTTTCTATCCTATCGAATGCATTTTATTCTTCAAAATGCTCTTAACTGACCCTTTTATTTTGCCGTTATCCCCCTCTCTCCTGTGTGTCCAACTCCCTTATTCCCATCACTTCTCGCACCCCCGTTTACATCCCCAACCCTAACCCAACCCTAACCCATCTCGCGTTCAACGACGCTTGCCAATACTCAGTAATTCACAGGAATTTCTCAAGGTGATTGCGGTGGTTGCGTGTGGAACGGGAGGGGAGGTGTGGGGAAAGGGACGGAATGGCGGACTTATATAAACGGTGCAAATTAGCTACAGAATGGCAACACGTTCAGGAAAATCCAGCCTGCCCCAAATATTCTGGGCCGGTGCCAGAGGTAGGGTTATTCGGAAAGAATGACAGGTGGAGGGAAGGGTCCGACGGGACGACGCACAGATTTCCAGTTTTCGAGGCATCGGTCAGTAAAGACGCGGAAATTTAACATTATCATATTTAAAGTGATAATTCAGCCATTGGAAACGTAATTCTTGCTACTACAACTACAACCACTACTACTACGCTGGAGACTACAACAGTGTTAACGCCAGTTAGTAAATAAGATAGTTACGAAACGTAGATTGTAGATGAGGGGGTGTAAGGTAGAGGTCGGGCTCGTGATGCGACTTTGATTGTTATGATAGTTTCAAGATTGCGACGATAATGGAAAAATAATTTTGTTTACATTGTTTGCATTTTTAGGTATACTTTTTAGTAGAATTACATCACCGAAGTGCTGTTTGGCCTTTTGGCCAAGATCAAAGTGTAGTAGCTGTTCTTCAGATGCGGCACTTCCATTTCTCGTTCTCTTTCAGTGGAGGAGAAATCTTTCACGACTGAGACAATTTTTATTTTTGTATCTTTTCTCCACGTTAAAAAAACGACCATGGTGTCTAACTCTGCCCTGTGGGGAGGCATTGTAAATAGGTACATCACCAATAGCGAGAGAATAGACCCCCACCCCGCGCAAAACATTTTAAAAAATAAATGAAAGAGAGCCAGATTTACGATCGAAGTGAGCGGGTATTTCACATTTTGCTTCTGCCAGCGGGGGTTACGGTACTAACTGTATATCTAAGGCAGCAATATACAAACAGAATGTTCACAATCCTCGACAATAAATTATATATATATATATATATATATATATATATATATATATATATATATATATATATATATATATATATATATATATAATTTGTTTTATTTAACTCCTCTGCTGGAGGTTAGAAACAAGGTGAAATGTAATGAATATAAGTACATCCGGGTCTTTCCCTTGCAATATTGTGATTGGCTGGTTAAACCATAAATCCCGGCTAGTGGAGACATTTGGGAAAGATGTCGAAGACGTTAGCATATATATCACAGTTTATGAATTTCTGATTGAAATTAAAACAAAAATAAATTGTTGAAATCGATTTGGTCAAACGTGTCACGCGTACGCTCCATATTCTAAATCACGACGGTCGTTCTCAAAGCAAAGTCTCCTAATTTTTAAACTAAAAACATTAAAGAGCTGTTGCAGTGGTACCATTAAAACGAACAACTTTTTTTTGCACCATAATACACCTTTGCAAGCGATAAAGGATGTCTGTTCATGACCGTCCGGAATGCAATTTGTCATACGAAGGTCGTGCCTAAAGTAAAGCTTCCTATTTTTATTTTTTAACTAAAAAAGTTGAAGAACAACGAAGTCGGAAGTGATACCATTAAAATGAAGAACCTTTTGTGCTCCAGAATTTATTTTCTACATAGTCACCACCATTCTCAATACACCTTTTCCAGGAATTCAATAACGCATTTCCGCTTCTGACGCACGTCCATGATAAGGGTTGCTTTCTTAGAGCCTCACGTAGTCAATATCTGCAACAGAGGGATGAAACTTTCAGTTCATGAATGAATGAGTTCAGTCATCATAACAATGCAATTTACAATTCCCTCTGATCCATTCGGGCGGAATTACAAAAATAGGAGGTATTACTATTAGAATGCTCCTCGTATAAAGAACGCACGGGGATGTATCTAACATAGTCCCATTACTCTTCGATAATATCCTTTTTTGTTCCACGGCGTATTCTTGAAAACCTCGTAACCATTTACCTAATTGCCTCAGAGCTAAAATTATTTTTTTGTTACACACTTCCTAAATAACATAAAAGCAATTAGTTTTCACAGAAATTCTCAATCAGCTTCGTAAAACAAACAAACAAACAAATTAAAAATCTTTAGTTAACATTTTTGGTTTGGTTCCAACGTGGTTCCGGCCACCTGTCATGCCAGCTGAGATTCGACTTGGCATCATCCTGCAAACCTAGGGGTAGTCTCTTTTTTTGTCGGGATAAGGTATGGTCCGGCTCGATCTTAGGAGGAGCCCGCTCCTATGCAATACCTTCTCCTTCGAATAATGTTTATTGCAAATCGTCTGAGACGCCACTTTCCTACGAGGAATGCCAACATCTTGCTGCAGTGTGCTAAAAAAAAGAAAAGAAAACGATTTCAGTCATTTATTTTATCATCTGAGGTTCCCCTTGACATCATTCTGGCAACCTAGGATGCCAGAATGCCTGAAGCATCCGACCTTTTTTTTTTTTGTCGGGATGAGTTATGGCTCGGTTCTGTCGTAGGAGATGTACTCTTCTAGCCATTATATCCACATTTGAAAATGGGGGGGGTAGCTTATTGCTGGTTCCCTGAGACGTCCTTACCGTTTTCGGCTATTTCTGTACCTTTCCAAAATTCCACATGAAGAGGAGCTTTTTCTTCCGCATTAAACTGATGTCATTAGTTAACTTAATACAATGTAAAATAATGGTTCCTATTCACTTGCTTCCGCATGAGATCAGAATTTGGCGCTCGGACGATTTTTAACGCGGGGAAAATCCAATAACCCCCGAAGGCACACTCTTGATAACAACAAAAGTAAAACTTACCTCAGTCGAAAAGAATTCTTCTTCACTTACCGCGAAGACATATGATCAAATGCAGTATTAGTACAGATAATACCCTTTTCTCGTAGCATATTTTTCAACATTCTATTTGTAGTTCACATAAAATTCCTTAACAACCCTTTTTGTGTAAATATTTTTATTTATTTATTTATCCTAAATTGTTTTTAACCAAAGTCGAAGGTCTTGACCACATTGATGTGTAGAGGAAGGTGTACGAAGCAGATTCACGAAATTCTGACATCAGCAGAAGCTCGCACACACAGACACATTCCGCTAGCAACTTCCAGGTTAATAATAACCATACAGCGAGTTGTCGCACTTAGTTTTTTGTTTTTTTTACATAGGCATCACCACTTATCAAGGCCAAGAGGCCACTCGAGGATAAGGGTTAAAGCGTGTACAGTAGTTAGCTGCATAATTAGCCACTCGAGGATAAGGGTTAAAAGTGTACAGTAGTTAGCTGCATAGTTCGTATAACCGCCGCTAATACTTATGTGGCGCGACTAACTTCTGTTTGCCCGACACATTAAAAAAAAAGGAGAAAAAAAAACAAACAAAAAAAAAACGAAACCTTCAACTCGTTCTCTGTAAACATGGGTTTTTTAAAGCTCAGGCTATTCTGATCGATGCCTTGGACATCTCGGCTCTGGTGTCGCAAAGTATCTTCTCCGAGGTCAGCAGTTTGTAATTGTCCGAGCCGAGGGAATTAACAATTGAATCAGGTTTGATATTCGAACAGTTACAAACTGTACACTTCATCCATAAGTAAAATGTACTGTTTCATATTTGTACGTTTTTCGCTATCTACACAATAAAATAATAATATTTGCAATCAAAATAAAGTAATCGTTAATTCTAAATCTCATCTTCTATTACGAGCGCGATAGGGTGGGGGGCGGGGGAATTCTATTAGAATTAGGGCACCGAATCATATTCAAACTATCTCCATTTCTCATAATATTTCTCAGAACTATTTGTTAATAAACGCCTTTATCTGTTACGCGACATATTGTAAAGTAACAAACAAAATGAAAATATCTGAATTAATCCAAATAATACAACATATTCTTCATATAACATATTCTTCTATCTGCCAGGATAGAATTCCAAAGAGTATTTTTGCTGGTCTGTCATTCTTATACTAAAAAAATAGTATTGCTGTCCGTCTGTCATGCTTACGTTTGCATTAAGAGGTTTCTTAATCAGTAACACTAAAGTTTGGAAAATTAATTTCTTTGCTAAACAAACAGATTGAATATAGGATTCTTAAGAATATTCGCTCGCTTTGTATTTTTTCTAAATTTTGAATATTTATTTTACCTTACCTTCCCGATTGCAAACGATTATAGAGTGATGGTTTGTACCGGAGCATATATTTAGCACTCATAGTCATTTCTACAGTTGTAGCGCACAAACAATCAATTAAAAAACACACGCACTTTGCAAGATCAGATCGCACCCTAGAAAGCAATACACTTATTAACATGTATGCGTAATGCTTATACTTAAATTGATTGCGGGTGTAAATACATTATCATAACTATGGCTCTGACAACAGCATATTCTTTTCATTGCTTTGACTCATAAGTGTGGTTGGTTGGTTGTTTTTGTTTTACGGCATATCAACCCTTTTCAGGTTATTTAATGCCGAATCCAAAGATTTTGAAGAAAATTTTTTTAATAGAATATATTTGTTGTTTTCACCTCGGTTTCTATTTAACCCATAGTTGGGACCCTAACAGGTACTACCACTCCGGGTCAGAGTGAACCTGGGAGCAATGGTAATTAAAGGGTGGCTCCACACTCCCCAAAGCCCACAAGCTGGGGCCTCACCACTGGATATAGTTTAAGGTCATATCTAGGACCCCCATTGAGAGACTTTTACCCTCTGCAGGGGGGCAGTCGGCGTATTCTAATGCCCCACCGACAGGGCCCTATTGAGTGTGTATCCGTTGATATCTTATATGCTTTTATATAGAGTGATGTGGTTCTCGGTTGATTAACTATGTCGGATATATACTCAAAAATCGAAGCAATGAAAAGAATATGCTGTTGTCATAGCCCTAATCATAACATTATCGTAACCTAGAAAGTTACACATTGTCGTATTATGTGTCACTCGGCACAAAGTCTGGCTTCGAGTTCGGGGATCACGTTTTTCGTATGAGTTTTGATAAGTGTTCAATATTTCTGGACCCACGTTGGTAAATTCGACCCGTGAAAATATGATATTGCTGCTTTTAGTTCGAACTAAGATTAAGCCTCTTATTGTCAAAAGAAAAGTTTTGTTTTGAGTCCATGTAAAAGGGGATGAAATCTAATATATAAACGGCTATATGTCTGTCCGTCTACTGGTCTGTCTGTCTGTCGGTCTGTCAATCGGTCTGTCTCCATATTTTGAAACTCTATCTTCTCCGAAACTAAAAGTCGCCGAGCGTCGCTAGGGGCCTCAAATGCTTGGATTTCTTACGGACGGTTCTTTTATGGGTCTAGACCGGCTTAAAATTGTTGTTAAGGGGTAAAAAAAAAAAAAAAAAAAAAAAAATGGATCAAAATTAAAAAAAAATCGTTATACATTTTACACATTCATTTTAATTTATTTTTAAATTTTAATCGATTTTTCCGCGTGTCACGTTGCTACAGTACTAACGTCACCAGCTTTGGATGCTGCAGTTTCGATTCTAGCTGATGGCTCCTTAAATGCTTTTTTTTTAAAAATACTTTTGAAATCACGACTATATAATAATATATATGAAATATGGACAAATTAAAATCTCATATTTAAGCGTATTTTACGCCCGACTAAAGCCGGGCACCTCTTTTGCTAGTAAATGATTTAATATAGACTAAAAAGATATCCTTTTCTTAGAAAAGATATGCATTTGTTATATATAACAAATATGAAAGAAACACACTCTAACATATGTAGTTAAACATATGTAGTTAAGCATATGTAGTTAAGCATATGTAGTTAAGCATATGTAGTTTAACATATGTAGTTAAACATATGTAATTAAACATATGTAGTTTAACATATGTAGTTAAGCATATGTAGTTAAGCATATGTAGTTAAACATATGTAGTTTAACATATGTAGTTAAGCATATGTAGTTAAGCATATGTAGTTTAACATATGTAGTTAAACATATGTAATTAAACATATGTAGTTTAACATATGTAGTTAAGCATATGTAGTTAAGCATATGTAGTTAAACATATGTAGTTTAACATATGTAGTTTAACATATGTAGTTTAACATATGTAGTTAAACATATGTAGTTTAACATATGTAGTTAAGCATATGTAGTTAAACATATGTAGTTTAACATATGTAGTTTAACATATGTAGTTAAGCATATGTAGTTAAACATATGTAGTTTAACATATGTAGTTTAACATATGTAGTTTAACATATGTAGTTAAACATATGTAGTTTAACATATGTAGTTTAACATATGTAGTTAAGCATATGTAGTTTAACATATGTAGTTAAGCATATGTAGTTTAACATATGTAGTTTAACATATGTAGTTAAGCATATGTAGTTTAACATATGTAGTTAAGCATATGTAGTTTAACATATGTAGTTAAGCATATGTAGTTAAACATATGTAGTTTAACATATGTAGTTTAACATATGTAGTTAAGCATATGTAGTTTAACATATGTAGTTAAGCATATGTAGTTAAGCATATGTAGTTTAACATATGTAGTTAAACATATGTAGTTAAACATATGTAGTTTAACATATGTAGTTAAGCATATGTAGGAAGGTAGATACTATAGGGAACTGACCCCTTCCCTTTATACTGCATAGCTGCTGATCAGTAGGGCTATGGCAACAGAATGTTCCTTTCATTGTTTTGACTCTCGAGTATATATCCGACATAGTTAGACACAGTTAATCAGCCGAAAATCACGCAACTCTACATACAAGCATATAAGATATCTACGGACACACATTCGAGAGTCAAAACAATAAAAAGAATATGCTGTTGTCCTATCCCTACTGATCAGTCTTAACACCAAGGCTCTTAAAATGTACGGCTAGTGTTTTATTTTCTAGTGGAGAAAGCCATTTGTTCAAGAGCGATGGTGTCACGATAAAAACACAGCTTTTCGTCGACCACATAACCAGTTCAGGAGTAGATATTTTGTCGTTAGCCTAGGAACCACTTCTTTCCCTATTGGACTATAGGAGGACATTTGTGTGTGTGTGTGTGCGTGTGTGTGTGCGTGTGTGTGTGTCTGTGTGTGTGTGTGTTCTTTTTATTTCTTTAGCCAGTCTGTTTGGAGTTCAAGGAATTAGAATGTTGATGGTTAGGTGTCTTAATCTTGGCTTGTTTTAAAGTGATTCTACCTTCTATTCAAGAACGTCAAGCTTGCGGAACTCTTCCTGCTGATTGTTTTTCTATATAACCTTGGTCTTTTCAAGACTCCGTTTAATAGACATCGCTTGTTTTCGGGCCAAGATCAAAGTGTAGTGTTTTAAAATTGGTTTTATGTAGGAACAATCTCCTCCCTCACACACATAAATAAAAATTTAAAAAGGTAACTATAATAAAAGGTCGAGAGAGAAATCCTTTAAACTTTTCAATAGAGACGAGATGAACCAACCAACCTCACCATCTTTTTGAGTTGGTCTCGTGCCTAAATTTTTTGTTTATTTTCCCGATTGTATTTTTTTTTCCTGTGAATAAAAAATTTAATATTTCAAAGTGTAGTATCTGTTCCGATGCTACTCTTAAGGTAATTTGCCTCAGTCAATGGAGGGGAAATCCTCTATACTGAGACAATTATTATTTTTGGTCCCAACCAGAGTGTCCCTTTTGCCTTCTTTTCGGGGAGCTGGTTTAACCCCCCATTAAAAACGCCCTTGTGTCACATTTTGTATTCGCGGGGAAGCAAACAAATACTAATAGATATCGCTCTTCTTTTTTATTATAATTTTTCGTACTTGTTCGTTCATTACATCAGGTGGCTTCACGCCTTGCCTGGAACGATTTCCACAAAGAAATATCATCTTAAAAGCCAAATATTATTGCTTCATTATAATCGATTTCTACGTGTCTGTCTGCAAACAAAGAGACAAAAAAGTTAGCCAAAAACCCTCTCTGTCACCACATCATGGAACCAAGGACTGACTGTTGCTTAACCTTTAAAAGCCTTTATGGCAAAAACGAAGACTGCCATAACATAGATTTTCCAGCTGTAATTCCATCGACTCCAAATACTCATTGATCCCTCGAGACATCCCGAAATAATGGTGATTGATAGTGATAGTGTGTCACACACGGATCTGATTTAATCAGAAATTTGTGACAAAAAAAACAAAAAACAAAAAACAAAAAAAACGAATCTCGATTAGTTGCCCGACACATTATAAAAAAAACAAAAAAAAACAAATGAAGCAAGCATGGTTCCCCGTGACTGCACATTAAACGAGGCATAAAAAAATGACTAAGTTCAGCATTTGTTCACCCTATTTAGCTCCAAAAGTCCCCAGAGGACGTCAAATCCTGGTGAAAATGAACAAACGGTGCAGTTTTAGGCCTTAACATATGTAAATTTGAGTTCTGCACCAGGCAAAAAAAGAAATGACCAAGTCCATCATTTGACCCCCTCCCAGTTAGCCCCCGAAAGTCCCCAAGGTCTGAACATATTTAAAGTTGAGTTCAGCACCATGCAAAACTGCTAAATAGACATACACAGAAAATTTTGGACAAATATGGTAAAATAGTCCCCAAAATGGAGCGTGTTTATTACCAATTAAAGAGCCCCTGGGGCACACCCAAGAGTTATCGCGAAATATAGACAAAATCAGAAAAATAAGAGAAATCAGTGGGTTACAAATTTTCAGAAAGTTTTATAAAAATCCAAGGCATCAGTTTTTTTTTTTAATAAGCATAAAAGTATCAATTTTAGCAATTTAAACCGGAAAGGCAACCCTATGAAGCAACCGAAGTTTTCCTGGAAAATCTGTTCTGTTACATTTTTACTCATATAATGTTTAATGTTTGTGCAAAATTTCAAAAAAAATCAAAGGCGCAGTTATTTAGAAAAAAAAGCGTATATTGCTTAGAAATAAATATACATGAAAATGTCGGAAAAATTCCACTGAAGACTTAGCATCGCGGCTTTATTGGTTGTACACTTGAAAATAATTTATCACTAACTTTCATATAAATATGTCTTCTTGCATAATATATAGTTTTCAATTTATGTGTGAACCAGCAACATTTATTGCCTGCCTATTAATATAATTTTGCTCACTAATTTCTTTCCTCTGAGGATAATAGCCATTCTTTGAAACTCCATGAAATAAGGAAATTTAAAAGATATTTGTATTTCTTGTAAAATTTCTTGTCGAAATTGGCGTATTTTCCAATTAACAGAATTTATACTTATTTCCTTATATATATATATATATATATATATATATATATATATATATATATACATATATATATGTAAATATATATATATATATATATAAATAAATAATATATATATATATATATATATATATATATACATTATGACATTGTAGTTTTGAGAAAGGAAGAATGTAAATTGAAAATAATAGATAATAATTAATAAATGGATAAATAAATTTAAGGAAGTAAATTATATTATAATGAATAAAAGGAATAATTATGAATACGAAAGTGCGGCTGAAGGGGGTAAATAAATAAATAAATAAATAAAAAGATGGAGTGGTGACCAACAACGAGAATTACACTCTCAACATCAGAGCTATGATTTTGACTGTTATCAAGATTGTGTTTTAATATTTTTTTCCATGGAATTGTCTGTAGAGATTGTGACATTCAAAGATACAGATATACTTACTGTTTGTTGAAGATTGCTAACGAAACAGATTTGTGACACATGTGTTTTCAAAAATTGTGATTTGAACTTTCATATATACATATATATATATATATATATATATATATATATATATATATATATATATATATATATATATATATACATGCTCTGAATATCATTGAGCATATATATGTGGTATATTTAGCATTGTACCATTTATATAATATTATTGTCTATACTGCTATATGTGGAAAAACAATAGTCTTGGAATATTTACAAGAAAACCATAAAAATACACACACACACACACACACACACACACACACACACACACACACACACACACATATATATATATATATATAATGCTTCCTAGCTTGGATGGAGCATATTGGGAAGTGATATATAAACTGCCATTAGCGAATTAAGCGATTCCCGTGTAAACAAATTGAGCTTAGGCATTTCGACAATGTCAAAATATTGTTAATTCACTACCTGCATAGAAGCAGCCGAATAGGTTAATGGTTGGAAGCTTCGACTGTCGATGAGCTGTGATACAGCGAAATGTGTGTGGGTGACTATATATATATATATATATATATATATATATATATATATATATATATTATATATTAGCCTCCCTTACACAAATCTCTTTTCTCGTAAAACTTATTAGGTGTGTGTGTGTGTGTGTGTGTTAAATTGTTAAGTGTGTGCGTGTACGTGTAATTTATAAGTTGTATGGGTTATGATTTTAGGTTCTCACAAATAAGGGACCTAGATATAAAAATATTAATTATTTCATTTCATAATGTTAATCTGACTTTATTAAATTTTCATTAAAGAATATATAAAAAAAATAGCAACAATTAAGCCGATGAAATGCTTTTAAGTAACAAGATTAATGCATTGGCTGGTATTTCGTCTCTTTTCTTGTTTGCCCTGTAATCTGAAGTTCTACGTTAGACGATTAGGTCACGTTGGATATGCCACGTCATCGTAATGAGATTGTTTCAAATGCAGTGCATGCGTGAATCATCAATTATACACGATCGGCCTGACAGCAAGTGTTCTGTGGCCCTTTGATAACGGTGGGTGGCTCCGTGTATATATTACTTCTCATGGACAGGTTAACGACGTCCTTTGAATATCTTTCTCTCAGACAGGTAGCTGGAACATGTTCACACACGAAGAGCTAGAAAGACGAAAGCAAGTCTAAGATTTTGTCGTATATCATCTCTTCTTTTTTGGTCGGAATTCGATACGACGATTTACTTGAGACGATAAAAAGTTAAAGAAAGTACTTTGGTTTTGCTTTTCGGTTCGTTCGTTTGTTCTGTAACATAGCGCGGACGAAATACCGAGCCGTGAGCGAAATGACGCCATTGTAAACAGAAAATAAAATGAAAGCTATAAAAAAGAGAGATAACGCTCGAGACGATCACGTTAGAAATGTGGATGACGTTCGAGAGCACGTTCGAGTAGATGATCACGTGAGACGGCAATGCCGCAATTAGAAGTCACGCGTGGCGGGTTATATAAGACAAAATGTCGTTGTACAACAAAAAGATACGAGTTTAAGTTCTTTTCTATTCTTTGTCTCCTTAGTGACTGAAACTACAACGTGTTGGTTCTCTTACAATGTTACAGTTCTGCTTTGCTGGGCGAACCTGTTTGCAATTCCTGGTCAGATTTATGTTAAGTATTAATACTAAAAATCAACCATTAGGACCAAAACATATATTTAATTATTTGTTATCTTAGGAAAATTATTCGGGCAGAGAAAGCATAAAATAAAGAGTAGCTAACTACTGGTTGTTTTGAAGACTAGATTTCATATATATATATATATACAGGGTGGCCACAAAGTCACGCACCAATGTTAATATTTATTTTTTATTAATAATTATATTTTATTTCTGGGGTCACATTAAGCAAATTGTTTATTCAACGAAGATTCGTGATTTGGATCATCTGAAGAGTCGTATTATTGATGCTTGTCTTCAAATTGATGGTGATGCTGATTTACTGAATCGTGTCTACAGGAACTTTGAATTTCGTATTGGCTCGTGCATAGGCTGCAAACGGCGAACATATCGAGCAATTGTAATCCTTGTAAAGAACTTTGAATTTGAATAAATGTTACTACTATAACTTTTTTTTAATTTTTTAACATTTTTAATTAACATTGGTGCGTGACTTTGTGGCCACCCTATATATATATATATATATATATATATATATATATATATATATATATATATATATATATATATATATATAAAGTGAAAATGTGTGTGAGGACACTTTTCAACCTATACACTCAACAAATCTTTGATCCACAGACTTGAAATTTTGTATTTAGTGCATTCAGACACGTGAAAAACTTTTTAATTTATTTTCATCCGAAAAAAAAAAAATGGCTGCTAAAGAGTCGAAATTGGAAAATAACTGGGAGTGATCAGATTTTTTTTTGTTTTTCAACTATTTCACGAATGCGCATACGCGGCCGTGAAATACGACAGTTTCTTTATGTTAAGAATAATATGTAGATTAAGAAAACGCTACCTACAGTCAAGCTGGTCTAATGGTTATTGTACTTGACACACCGTCTTTAGGTTTGGCTTCGATGTCGGCTGGAGTATTTTTTTTTTTTTTTTTACTTACAAGATTATCCTCTTTAGAAAAACAAACTAATACTAGTATGTTAATGTCTCAGTTTCTGTATTAATTAAAGTATAATGTTTATGTATATTTTATGACCGGACAACGCCAGGTGGCCTACTAGTATATATATACTAGACTACCCGTGGGCCGTTGGGTCAGTATGTTATAATAGCTATGGAATTCATGTATGAGCGTGACACTTGTGACGTAAAGAAAATAGTTTTTTTATGACATAACAGAAGCATTTCTATAAAAGTATATTAAAATGAAAAATCACGGACGGATCACTCAAACATGGAGAAAAAAAATCCTCGCTATTCGTGTAAAGTTACCTATTTTTCCGAATAATCGCTCAAAAATCGAAAATTAAACATGATTTTCCTACGAATCGAACGCCGACGAAAGTCATTTAGCAGCAAAAATGCGCATGAACCTACCGATGAGAAATATAAGAATGAAAAACCCATATTGGAATCCTTCAACCAAGTTATAGAAATTTAAAATCTAAAAAAAAATAATAATTAATAAAACCTGAAGCAAAAAAATAAAACCTAAATAAATAAAATAAAATAAAACTAATATTGAAACAGATTAGTAAATGTGTCAACAAATTCACCGTTCACACACAACTATTTTGTATCTAGAAATGTAAACAAAAAATAAGAAAGAAGGAAGGAAAGAAGGAAGGAAAAGGGACGGATAGAGAGTAGTAGTAGTAGTAGTAGTAGTAGTAGTAGTAGTAGTAGTGTTGGCTTTACTACAATTGTTCTTATGTTTGTCAACGGGTTAAAGTTGTTTAATTGTAAGAAAATATCGACAGTATAGTTGTAATAAAGAATAGCTATGGTATAGCTGGAAATGTCTTCTCAATTATTAAATCATTTCTCTCTGATAGGTTCATAAGAGTAGTAGTTGATGGGCAAAAATCAGAAGCTCACAGTATAAATGCTGGAGTCCCTCAGGGGTCCATCCTGGGCCCAACTCTTTTCCTGATCTACATTAATGATCTTCCAAATCACATCCTTACATCATTCGTAGACATTTTTGCTGACGACACTACCATCTATGGTAGCACATCTAAGACAGTAAACCACCAAGTTCTCTCCGATTCTCTCTCCTCTGATCTTGATCACGTTGTACAATGGGGAAAGGAGTGGCTGGTTACTTTTAATGCATCTAAAACCAAGCTTCTATCTTTACATCATCAACATTCTGATCCCCATCTGACATCAATTAAAATGAATGGCTCTCGTCTTGGGGAGGCCTCAAGTTTTGACAGGCTTCTGGGCTTGAACTTTACTCCTGATCTTAAATGGAATACGTACATCAAATCTGTTGCCAAGGCCGCTGGAAAAATGGTCGTATCGTTCTATAGATCCAGTAGATATCTCACTGCTGATGCAATTCTCTATCTATATAAGAGCCAGATACGTCAAAGGATGGAATACTGTTGCCACATATGGGCAGGAGCTGCTAGAAAAGACTTGTCCTCCCTTGATAGGGTTCAAAATAGACTTCGTGGCCTGGTGGGAGATGTTCTTTTCTCTTCGCTGCAACCTCTATCTCACAGAAGAGATGTTGCGAGTTTGTCTCTGCTTTATCGTTATTTTCATGGAAAGTGTTCGACTGAGCTTCAATCTATGGTCCCTCCTCGCCAAACTTTCACAAGAAACACTAGACTAGCTGAAAACATTATCAATAATTTTTCCCACTCTTTATCTGTGCCTAAACCTAAACATAGATTCCATGATCAAAGCTTCTTTCTTAGAACTGCATGCCTGTGGAATTGTCTTCCGTTTTCCTGCTTTCCAGCTGTCTATAATATGGTTGTCTTCAAGTCCAACGTGAACAAGTTTCTGATGAGCCGTTCCACTTAAGTTAACAAATTTACCGAACTTCCATTACTATTGATTACTATATTGTCCTTTTGACTACTTTATACTCTTTAACCCTTATCCTTGAGTGGCCGATCGGCCTTGATAAGTGGTGACGCCTATGTAAAAAAAAAAGTTGCAAAACAACCCCACTCTTCCCATGTTAAATAATAATTTCGAAATAATAACGTTAATATTTCAGTGCGCAGGTCAAAATCTACAAAAGAAGCGATTTGTGTTTATTTGTTCACGTTGTTATGGGTTAATGTTTATACACGCATGCGCAACCGGATGTCGTAAACCGGAAAGTGGGTTACATCACTCGTTACAAGGTCATTTGAGTTTTATAATTATGTATATATATATATATTAGGTTGATGCAAAAATAATGTCGTTTTTCGTACATATATATTTGATAAACACGACATTATTTTTGCACCAACCTAATATATGCATCAATTGGCTTCTAGATGTAGTAAGTGACGTCAGCCAAATTAATAGATAACTAGCAGGACCCGTGGAAATTCCACGGTAGTTAAAATCTTTTAAAACACATCAGTAAGAAATTCCTCATTGTTATATTACAAAAATGAACGTATGGAAGCAAGTAGAACAATGAACTTTAGTTTAAACTTTTATTGAAGGTTAATGCGATCGTAACTGATGCTGTTGATATTGTCAGGAAGTGCTGGTGATGATTGAGGCGGTGACAGGGACGTCGATCAGCTGCTTGGAGTGAGAATAGTGGTCAGTCAGCAGGTTCTTGGGAGTCAGACTGTGAATTTTAAAAAATCTATGACATTGTTGACATCGATTTTGTGAAAGTTCTGATGGCCCCAAGTTGTTTAATATTTCAGGACATTTTGGATTACACGTGTGAGTAATTAATAGGTCACAGAAAACTGCCATTGCATCTTGATAAAGCTGTTGTAGATTCCTAGGACTTCCTGTAAATGTAGATGGTAGAATAACTGGTACACCAGAATAACCATCTTCATTCCTTGCTAAATGATCCATTAAGCCAGAATATTGAGCAGCTCTTAGTTGACTCTGATGGCTTTTAATGAAGTTAAATAAGCAACCGTCAACTTTTACATATGTGATAGACTTTTCTATTCATTTTGAATTTTATTCAATGAAGATTTGGAAATTCACAAATATTTTTAAGTCGAATTATTGATATAGATTTCAATTAAATAAAATATACTGTAAATCTTTTAATAAGGAATAAATATTTATTTAAACCATAATTATTGAAACTAAGTATTTTACTGCATAAAAAAACGGTTATGGGGAGAAGGGTTAACTATTTTGAACCTTCACCTAAATAACGATTTAATGAAAAAATGTTTAAAATGTTCTTGTATCTGTTTTATAATTTTTGTTAAATAAGAAAAATCAATAAAATTTGATAGCACTATTGTAAGAATCATGCTGAAAGCATTCTTAATATGGGGAGGGGGGTTAACTATTCTGAAACTACATTTAACAATGTAAAAAAATAAGGGAAAATATATATATGAACAATAAATATTTCTTCAGTTAAATAAAATATTCTGTAAATCTTTTTAATAAGGAATAAATATTTATTCAAACCATAATTATTGAAACAAAGTATTTTACTGCATAAAAAAACGGTTATGGGGAGAAGGGTTAACTATTTTGGACCTTCACCTAAATAGCGATTTAATTAAAAAAAAATTTAATGGTCTTGTATGTTTTTTTAATAATTTGTTTTAAAATAAGGAAAAAAAATATTTGATACCGCTATTGTAAGAATCATGCTGAAAGCCATTCTTAATATGGGGAGGGTTAACTATTCTGAAACTTCACCTTACAATGTAATAAAAATAATGAAAAAATTCTTTAGTTAAATAAAACATACTGAAAATCTTTAAATAGGAAATAAATATTTCTTTAAATAAATTAAATCGTAAGTAATGAAACAAAATGTTTTATTTCATATTAAAAAAAAAATTTTTGTCCATTTTTTATAGTATTTAAATATGTATGCCCTGTCGGTGGGCATTAGAAGATGATGAATGCCTGTAAAAGAAGCAAAATAAAACGAACAAAACATAAGTAATAACTATAACGTGAACTGTATAAATGTTACAAAATTACTCGAGTCGGCATTAAATAATACGAAAAAGGATTGATATGCCGTAAAACAAAAACAAAACAGAACAAGACGTAAAATATGTTTTGACTGTGTTACTCAGTGTATTTGCGAATGGTGACTTTGGTGATTTATTTAATAAAGTCATTCTTGACTTTTGTAACATTTATTTTTAAACATATTTTTTGTTGTGTAAGGCTCACTCAAAAGTAAATTAAAAAAAAAACATAAAGTGGCACGGTAAAAAAAAAAAAACAACTCGTAACGTTAATGTAAAAATATATTTATTACTGAATAAAATAGAATAAGCGTTTCGTATTACACCACAATAATAAACAGAAGACATCGTTAAAAATGTAAGTAAAATACTATATTATTAAAACTGTGGAACGATACCTTCTATGCATAATTGTCTTTAAAATAATCCGGAACCATAAATAGACAGTTCATATATATATATATATATATATATATATATATATATATATATATATATATATATATATATATATATATATATATATATATTGTTCGGGAAGTTTTGGGAAATAAAAAGGTTTAATGATTTTTAATTAATAAAGATTGAACAATAAATGGAGGTAATTAACATTAATTAATGTTTGCGATGATGATGACGCGTTTCATTAATTAATGTTTGCGATGATGATGACCTGACACCGTACGGACAAGCATATTAATATATAGATAATATAATGCAAATTTTGTCTGTTATGACTTTTGAAATAGCATTTATATATTTGATACATTGTGACAACTTTTAGTTTTTTTGGAGTATTTTAACGTGTTTTATGGGCCATAATATTGGCACAATCTTTCACATAAAAATTCAAATGCTTCAAACTTGCCTTTAATTTGGTTTATAAGCATAGGATCGAAATTGAGCGAGATTTCCTGAATTTCAATTTCTCCTCAAGAGCCATTAAATTCAAGCAATAATTTTTAGACGTTTTCTTAAAATAAAAATTATGTAACGAATCACAAACAAAATGGGAATAAGGATTTTAGATATAAAGTTTCGTTACATATATGGATTGCAACCTCTGTAAGGAGTAGAAAATTGTTCTATTCGGAAAAATAATTTTAACTGTACTGGGACGGGAAATCTATCAGGTTGAGAAGAAAGTCTTGCGGTTTTCAACTTTTAAATTCAGATAAACATATCTCGGCTCAAACAAACATTTATTGATCGAAGTAGGCACCATCAGAATTAACACACTTTTGCCAACGCAATACAGGTGTGTTTATGCCAGTACTGTTAAAATTTTGCGTTCTGATGACGATGAAATCGCTGAAGGCGTTTTTGATGTCACTAGGGTTTTGAAGCATTTCTTCACGCAAAAAAGTTGTCGAGATGCTTGAAAAAGTGGTAGTCTCTCTTTCTCTCTCTAAGAGAGGCCTGTAGAGTACGGCGAATCAGGCAGAGTTTAGAAGCTCAATTCGTTCAACTTCTGCAGGGTCGTTCTGCCACATGCGGTCGGGCATTGTCGAGGAGGCGAATTCGGTCTTTTTCTGTTGACTAATGCTGGGTGTTGTTATCGACGTTTCTGATGTATTTCATCCATTTGTGGACAGTACTTACCTGCCGTAATGGTTCCACCTGCATTAAAAAAACTGTTATGGATGAGACTGGTCGCAGACCACCAAACAGACAGCATTACCTTCTTTTGGTGAAACTCTAGCTTCGGGAAGTGTCGTGGAGCTTCTTCGGCGTCTAACCACTGAGCTGAGTGTCGCCGTTTGTCGTAAAGAACCCACTTTTCATCGCAAGTCACAACCCGATCGAGAAACGGGTCGTTCTTGTTGCGTAACAGAAGGGAAGATGACACTTCATAACGGCGTTTCTTTTGGTTGCCGTTCAATTCGTGAGGCACCTAGTGATTGGAAATTGTTGTATAGATGACGTTTAATTCAGAAGCAAGTTCTTGTACAGTTGTGCATGAGTTAGCTTCGATTAAGGCTCTTAATTGATCGTTGTCGACATCCGATGGCAAACCACTACGCTCATCATCTTCCAAACTCTCGTCGCCGTCACGAAATTTCTGAAACCACCATTGTTCTGTGCATCCAGTAGTGGTGCTTGCGTCAAACAATTCGTTGATATCACAAGCTGCTTCAGCAGTTCTTCGACTTAGCTTAAATTGAAATGAGAAAATTATGCGACTTTGCTTTGTTCCATCTCATATTCAACGTTCTGAAAAGAAGACATACTCGTTTAAAAAACGATTTGAATTTAAATGATTAGATAGAGCGAAAACGTCTTTAAAATGATATATAAATTAAAGGTATTATCGCGAAATCTTATTTGAAAATACATCATTAAAAATCAAAATTAAAAATTACTCAAGAAGTTTCTTGTTAACCTAATATATATTAGTACCGTAGTACATGTAGCGTACGTACGTGTACCACGGTTTCCAGATTATAAATTATTCGATCGGGAGATCCTATTTATTATAAAATGGGTGTAGAGCGTGATAACATACCACGAAGGTTAAATAAATGTAAAGATATGCTAATTTTATATTCGTAGTGTGTTATCACTTTCTATTGTCCTTTTTTAATAAATAGGATCTCCCGAGCACCGACGCACAATGTAAAAAAAAAATAAATAAATAAAATAAAAATGAAAAATAAAATGATTTCGCTTTTGGGCCGTCTGCGAAACTAAAATATACTTTCTTGGTCTTCTGTTTAGGATCCAAAGGTAATATTTGTTATGTCTAAAGATGATATGATGATATTGTGGGGTTGTCGTACACATTTGGCGTCCATACAATGTAAAGATATCACATATTCCTATAAGGTTATTGGAGAAAAACCATAATAACAGGATATATTCTGGCATTATATATATATATATATATATATATATATATATATATATATATATATATATATATGTGTGTATGTGTGTATGTGTGTGTATATATATACACAGATGGTACAAAAGTAGGTATACAGTGCGAAAAAAAGAGAAACCCAGCGTGCATTATACAAACAAAACAAATTAATTTCTGATGTGATACTACTGTACACCCACTTTTGCCCCCTCCCCCTCTCTCTTTCTCTCTCTCTCACACTCTCTCTCTCTCTCTCTCTCTCTCTCTCTATATATATATATATATATATATATATATATATATAGAGAGAGAGAGAGAGAGAGAGAGAAAGAGAAAGAGAAAAGAGAGGGATATAGATAGAGGACAAGTACATAGATGTAGAGATTAATGAATAGATAGAGGTAGAAAGCAAGAGAGAGATAGATACAGAGAGAAAAAGATGGATAGATTGATAGAAGCACACATTTTTCAAATATATGTATGTATGTAAAGAGAGAGAAAAAGAATAGCAACAGCATTCATTAGACTCTGTGTATCCAATATCGTCGCATCCATTAGCAAACGTATAATGATGAATACAATTATTTTCTGCAATTGAATTCGGCCATTATGGCCAATTGAAAGAACGTGTTTTCATACTACTGTCCGAAAAAAAAAAACCCACCGGAAACGTCACTGTTGGTTGCAGCAATCATTCTATAAATGTCCATTCGATACATCCGGTCAGTAATCAAAAGTTGCAATTTTCTCCCAACCGATGAAACGTCCAAGTGCATCCTGATTACGAACCACTGTAAATAGAAAGCTTCCCCTTGCATCAAGGGTTTGGGTTGGACGAGACCAGCAGAAACCAAGCTTTGAGGGTCATCGAACGTACAATTCATTAACAATAATTTCAGATGAATTAACAGCATTTCTTCTATCTATACACTGAAATCTACCGAAGAAAACAACTGGAAACCACTGTGAGTAATTGGTATCGCAAAACGAGAATACTAGGATAGAGTTGGCTTGCAAGCCTTGGCAGGGTAATTAGCCCAGTGTCATATAGTGATAAGAAATATTGTTCTTATAACGGCAACCGTTATAAACATATGAATCGGATGTATTATTGTTTAGCCAGAGGATACGATATTGACGTAAAAACTGAATCATGTTGTATCAGAGTTTTCACACGGGTATATATTACAATTCATATTTGCATAAAGGTATCATTTTTTTTCTAAGAAAAATAATATATGCTTCATACCTTTCTTTTTTCAAGAATTCTTCTATCTTCACTGCTGAGCTCTGTGATGAAACATGAAACGACCAACAACATAAACAATTGAGACCTCTGTTTTTCATTCTTTTGTTGAACTACAGAACAACACTTTATATTTTTAAAATATAAATTTATTTCAGCTGTCTCAAATGGTCTTCACAATGAGTCTGCATTCTGTGTCTACATGCTTGTTCTTCACAGCATAGCTTCCTGGCTTGAAGCACGTCTGTTCACTTCCGTGACCAAACTCAAACTCTACTCCTTTCTCTAACCTTCCCGACCTCTTGACCTCAGTTCCGTTACGTCATCATTCAAAAAGCACACGTATCTCAACGTGCGGCCTTTCCACGTCTGCCTGCTCAAGGTTATTTTGTTTATTTAACCTAGCTAATTTATGTAAACATCCCCAGCTGAAACCCATTTGTACACTTTATTCTCTAAACAATAAATAACTCCCAATATAAACTACTTTAGCTGTATCATTGGATATATAGCTAAATAGATAGATAGGCAGATAGATCGATAATAACTAATTTAATTTTTAACCAAATTTATTACCTAAGAAGGAAAATTCTGCTAAAGTAATATCTCCTCCAGCTATGTGTTAAAATGCATTGAAGAAGACAACTGGAAGCCACCGGGAGTAATTGGAATAGTAAATCACAGATAGTAGTGTAGACTTCACTTTCAAGCCTTGTCAGAGTAACTAGCCTAAGACAACGAAAACTCCGATAACATAGCGCCGTCTTCTCCGATTATAACTTTAATCGTATTAAAAAAAGGCAATTGAAAACTACAAAGTATAATTGGCACGAAATAAATTCTGATAAAATTTCCTCAAACTTTGCGTTGAAAAGAATCTTTACCAAATAATTATAAATAACAGGATCGGCTTGACTTACAAACGTTGGCAGGGTAACTAATTTAGGAGAAAGAAAACACATACAATTTTGTATCTTCTCCATTTTGAATTTTGAGTGTCGCCCGTACCGAGGATTGAACCTGCCATCTCCAGAAGTATGTAACTTACAAGTAAATTATATAAAATACTTTATCCATGACGCTCCCCTCCAAATACAATTGCGAATCGTTTAAGACTTCTACCCAGTCATGGCTGACGAAACGAGAGCATGCTACACTAGTGGATTAAATAAATGATTCCGTTCGAAATTTCGTACAAATTCCAGAGTTCGACAGATATATTCCCGAGTTCGACAAGCTTCACCTGTAGAAGGTTGGAGGTTACATCGACCGAAACGTTGTAAAGATAACACTAAAAATAAGAACAGTAGCCTGAATGATCCAAATAATACGCAGCATAAAATTAATTAACAAAATATATATATAGCAGGGTAGATAGTACTTTTAAGACTTGGCAGAGCTACTTGTCAATAAATGGGAATTTCTAAGGAAATAATAGTATTGAAGGAGTGCAAAACACTGTCAATAATTTGCAAAAAAAAAAAAATAATAATAAAAATTAAAATATAAAGCAACATTAGAATCAAGTGTTTTAAATAAAGTAAGCTTTACACTTTTTTTTTTTTACTGAGAGACGAAATAATGGCGATGTTTTTTTGTTTTTTTTACTGAGAGACGAAATAATGGCGATGTTTTTTTTTTTATTGATGTATGCGTTTTTTAATTTTTTTTTTAATCTTAGGATAATGAAATAAAAAGTTGGATGTTCGTCGTAACTTGAAAGAACGGTATAATTGGTTTTATTCTTGTGGGGGGTGGGATGGATTAAGAATGTTAACGAAAGAAAACACCCGGATGTCTAGCATAATGAAATGATAGCAACTCTTTCTTATTAAATTATGACTAAATATATATTTTTTTGATTAATGATGTAAACTGTATTTTTCTTTAGAAATTAAAGCCAAACGGAACCGAAAGTCAGATATGTGTTGTAATTTAATGGAAATCAAAAAATCATTTAAACTTGAAATACTCGTTTAAGAATGTTAAGCAAACGAAAGAAAGAATCTCTATCTCTACTGATACATAGACGGCACTTTGTATGTGTATGTGTTCCACATGGATTCCGAAACGACCGGTCGTATTTTTTTTTTAAATTTTGCACGAAGTACTTCATATATCTGAAAGTGTTCTTCGATAAGTTTCATACCAGAATGCCTCTGATAAGTATAAAAAGAATAATCAAATAGTCCGAATAACGAAGAAACTGTCCGATCTTGACTAAAGTTAACACTCTTATACAGCCTAACATCACAAATGCATTTGAAAAGTTTTATCACGGTACAAGCCGAAAGGGCTGGCGTATAAAATCAACAATAGGTTCTTTGATAAGACAGAGGCGCGTTCGAAATAAATGTTACTGTTTAGAGCACAATGTAACCATGATAATTGACTTTTGTATTTTACACTTTCATTCAAGTAATTATACAAAAATAATTTTATAAAATCAACAGTAGATTCTCTACAGTGAAATGTAGACAGCAATGTTCTGTGGACTAAGTCACTGCGGGGAGATATGTCTAGGCGCTACACGGTGGACCCCCGATAAAAGTAGGCAGCCAATCGATTTGATTGAAAAATAGACGATTTGACCGATTTCGATGAGAATAAAAGTATTGAAAGTGTTGAACATCCTTAATCTTCATTACATCCAGGGCAACGCCGGCTCTCCCTGCTTGTTGAATATAAGAATCAACTGAAGCAAACATTTACTCATTAAATTCGACTGAGCTTCAATCTATGGTCCTCCCCTCGCCAAACTTTCACAAGAAACACTCGTCTAGCTGTAAACACTATCAATAATTCCCCCCACTCTTTATCTGTGCCTAAACCTAAACGTAGATTCCATGAACAAAGTTTTTTTATTAGAAATGCACGCCTGTGGAATTGTCTTCCGTTTTCCTGCTTTCCGGCTGACTATAATATGGTTGTCTTCAAGTCTAACGTAAATAAGTTCTTGATGAGCCGTTCCATATAGGTTATCAAATTTAACAAATTTTCATTACTAATGATTATTATATTGTCCAATTTCTACTGTACACTCTTTAACCCTTATCCTTGAGTGGCCTCTTGGCCTTGATAATGTGTTGATACCTATGAAAAAAAAAAAAAAGAAAAAGTCCAATGTGAACAAGTTCTAATTGAATCGTCCCCCTAAGTAATCCAAGTTACAAAATTCCCACTGTTTACTATGCTAAAATCACAATGACTAATGTATACCTATTAACCCTTATCCTCGAGTGGCCTCTGGGCCTTGATAAGTGGTGATACCCATGCAAAAAAAAAAAAAAAATTACGGCGAAATATATCAAACAATAGCGAAACTTTTTATTTTTTTATTTATTGAAGACGTAAGCAGATTTGTAGATTTAACTAATCAATGAAAAACTATATTTTCAACAAGCTTTTAGAGAAAGTACGCCACTATATTGCCAATAACATGGTACAATATTAACAAATGAACATTGCATCAAAGTTACTTTTGATAGTTTAAATGCTATTCAGGTTCAACTTTAAAATCTGACATATAATAGATTAAACGAAGGGATCAAATTTCTGTTACAAGCTTATATTAAGCAGAGCTTTTATTAAGCAGAGCTTTTATATATATATATATATATATATATATATATATATATATATATATATATATATTAGCATTTCAGCCCGGCGTTGCCCGGATGTTTAGAGATGTATGCTGAGCAAAAAAAAAAAAAAAAAAAAAAAAGAAACGGTCAATTTTTTAAACTTTGACCCCTACTATGAACACTTAACATTTATTCTTTTGGGCTCAAATCAAGTTATTAAGTTAGATCCATGTCCAAGGAACCTATATCTAAAATTTCACGTGTTTAGACTCAAAATTGTCGGAGGAGTTTGGTAGAGTTCTCAAAGGTCAAATCGTTGAACTTTGACCCCTTAACAGCCAAATTTCTGGCCGAAAGTGACATTTAAAAAAATTAAGGCTAGACAATATAAAGAAGAGGATAACTTTCAAAAATATCGGCGAAAAAAGTGACATCCCCTGTAGAAGAGTGCCTAGTTGAAGGTGAAGATATTAATGTTTTAGCCAATTTTTCGATATTTGTCGTCTTAAAGGTCGAACTTCAAAACGATACTTATCTTGGTAAAATCCGTTGCCTCTATTGAAAGTTTTAGGCAGACATGCAAACATACATACATACATTTATATACTGGTAACTAAAAATTTTAGATCCAAACCGATGAAAAAGCTTGCCCTATCTCTGAATACCCGTTATGTAAAATTTCAAATATTTAGACCAGAAATTGTCTGAGTAATTTGGAAGAGACCGCAGAGGTCAATTTTTTTCTTAACTATGACCCCTTTTTTTTGACCCCCTTAACATTTTTTCTTTGGGGCTCAAATCAGTTTATTAAGTCAGATCCATGTCCAAGGAACCTATATCTAAAATTTCACGTGTTTAGACTCAAAATTGTCGAAGGAATTTGGTAGAGTTCTCAAAGATAAAATTGTGGAACTTTGACCCCTTAATCGCCAAATTTCTGGCACTTTTACTTTTATATATATATATATATATATATATATATATATATATATATATATATATATATATATATATATATAGATATATAGATATATACAGATATAGATATAGATATATATCAAGATTTATTATGGTAGCAATTTTATAACTTATACCCAAGGCAAGACATCGTGTTTACCACTCTACAGTAAACAAAAATTATTCTTGAAGTTTATAATAAGAATAATTTCTTATTGGCAAAATTCTGGAACAAAATTTGACGCTTGTTTCTATCGGTGATATTTTGAAACCAATACATTTCATGTGAAAAAATTATTACGTACTTAACGTACCATGTCGAAATTAATATAAACTAGCATTTCAACCCGCATTACCTGGGTGTTTGGAGGTGTATGTTGAGAAAAAAAAAAAAGCGGTCAATTTTTTAAAAACTTTGAACCCTATTATAACCCCTTAATATTTATTGTTTTTTACCACGGAATAGCTTAAAATCAATTATTTCTTAACAACTTTTGCATTTACTAGAAAGATAAAACCCTAAATTTTATAGAATTAAAAACAAATATAGGGGCGAGAACACGCTAATCGAATGCGGTCTGGAGCGTTCGTAAATGTGTATTCCGGAATTAATGTGTATTCCAGAATTAAATCTCAACCAATGAAATTGGCTAAAAGCATGACACACAAAAGAACACCCACGTTATCGAATTAATATACAGATAATATTTATGTGTATTTTACGACCGGGCAATGCCAGGCGGCCTGCTAGTATATATATATATATATATATATATATATATATATATATATATTATTTGAGGGTAAAATGTTACATATGGTCGCTACAAACAGCCATCTATTTCAGTCAATGAGACATCCTCAGGCGACCCTGATTCCATCGACGCACAAAAAAACTATATATATATATATATATATATATATATATATATATATATATATATATATATATATATATATATATATACTAGCATTTCAGCCCGGCGTTGCCCAGGTGTTTGGAGGTGTATGTTGAGCAAAAAAAAAAAAGCGGTCAATTTTTTAAACTTTGACCCCTATTATGACCCTTTAACATTTATTGTTTTGAGCTCAAATCAAGTTATTAAGTTAGATCCATGTACTAAGAACCTATATTTAAAATTTCAAGTGTTTAGACCCAAAATTGTCGGAGGAGTTTGGTAGAGTTCTCAAAGGTCAAATCGTTGAACTTTGACCCCTTAACAGCGTAATTTCTGGCAGAATACCGATCACAAAGATTTACCAAAATCTCAGTACCTTGTATATAAAATTTCGAGTCTGTAGACTTAAAATTTACAGAGTTATTGCGTAGGGAATTGTACATACGCACACACGCAGACACGTTCAATTTTATAGATATACTAGGACAGTGATCGTAAAACCAATATTGATATTAGTTTCAATATTGTTATAGTAGTTACACTCTCCCAAAGGGCATGTAAACTGATAGATAACATTTCTCATTCAAGAGTGTTAGGGCTGGGGAGGTGTTATTGTTTGCTATAAGATTTTGCGTCTTAAACTAAACTATAAATAATACTGCAATCAAATACAACCAAACTTTAAATTAGAAGAAAACGCTACGGAAAATATTGTACACAGATGTATCTCGCCAACTGATTATAATAATGAAATTAGATTTCTTATTTACTAGCATGGGTGCCCGGCGTTGCCCGGGTGTTTAGAGGTGTATGTTTAGAAAAAAAAAAAACAAAAAAAAACAAAAAAAAAGTCAATTTTTAAAAACTTTGACCCCTGTTATGACCCCTTAACACTTATTGTTTTGGGCTCAAATAAAGTTATTAAATTAAATCCACATCCAAGGAACCTATATCTAAAATTTCAAGTGTTTAGACCCAAAAGGAGGAGTTTGGTAGAGTTCTCAATGGTCAAATCGTTGAACTTTGACCCCTTAACAGACAAATTTCTGGCCGAGAACGGATCACATAGATTTTCCCAAAGCGCAGTACACTGTATATCAAATTTCGAGTCTGTAGACTAAAGATTGACAGAATTATTGCGTAGGGAAATGTACACAGACACACAGACAGACACACGTTCACTTTTATAGATATATAGACTAGAATTTCAGCCCGGCGTAGCCCGGGTGTTTGGAGGTGTATGTTGAGCAAAAAAAAAAAAAAGCGGTCAATTTTTTAAACTTTGACCTCTATTATGACCCCTTTATTGTTTTGGGCTCAAATCAAGTTATTAAGTTAGATACATGTCCAAGGAACCTATATCTAAAATTTAAAGTGTTTAGACCCACAGTTGTCGGAGGAGTTTGGTAGAGCTCCCAAAGGTCAAATCGTTGAACTTTGACCCCTTAATCGCCAAATTTCTGGCCGAAAACCGATTACAAAGATTTTCGCAAATCTCACTACCTTGTATATAACATTTCGAGTCTGTAGACTTAAAATTGAGAGAGAGATATTGTGTAAGGAAATGTACATACACAGACAGACACACAGACACACATATAGACACGTTCACTTTTATAGATATATAGATAGATTCCAAAAATTCTGGAAAATTGATCTAGATACACTAAATTTTATATTTAATAAAAAGTCACTCATTTATACGTTCCGTTTAAAAATTCGCGAACTCTTAATTTAATTCAATTTTAGTCGCAAGAGATAAATCAGTTTGTCATATTAAATCTGTCGCACACCTCTTCCATATTAAAACACACGATAAAACTTGATCATTCGGTAAATTCTAGCGTTACTTGTAATTATTTTTTTACTGAATCACCTTTCGCAATTTTTGGAATTTATACTAATTTTGCCATAAAACGTGAGTAGATAATAACGTTTTCACGTGAACAAGCACCGAAAATTAAGATCAGATATACGAAGAAATATTATACGACAAAATAGCAAAATCAGAAACATACGTGTAGCAATAATTTATGACGGAATCCTTCTTTCTAGAGCTTTTATGTGTCTTTAATCTAATCATTTGTAATTATAGATGAATAGAGTTTAATACATAATTAAATCAATCTTCAAAAAGAGCGAACCGTTCAGTAATTATTTCTATGCATATGTTTCTGATAATCCCTTGTTCCGGTTACGAAGTACAACTCAAATTAAGTGTATTACACCCTTTTAAAAGTCTCTTCTTCAGTAACATCAATTCGTTGGATTTCGTAGTTATCCAAACTTAATAGATTAAGACCTATCTCATTGCAACAGCTGAATGATTGAAGAAAACCTTGAATAAATAATATTATACGAACGGTAAAATGTACCTTATTAAAAGCAACAAGAAAAAAAACGGTTGAAAATTCTTAAATAAACCTTTTTTTTACTTGAGAGTCACCACTTATTAAAGCCTGAAAACTACTCGAGGGTAAACGTCAATGAATGTAAGATGGTAGTGTAGTAATCGTTAAGTGTAAATTGGGTAGAAATGAATTATTCATAGAGATGGTTCAACGAGAATTTTTTTTATTAAGTTGGTGCAAAAATAATATTTTTGACGTTCAACTATATATAAAAACGACATTATTTTTGCACCAACCTAATACATTGGAGTTGAAATTTGCATTCAGCTGGGAATTCAAAGATTTGAAATTTGCATTCAACCGGGAAGCAATCCAACAGAACAGTGTTCCAAAGGCGGATAGTTCTGAGAAAGAAGCTTTGTTCATTGGATCTGCGTTTAGATTTAGGCGCATAGAGAGGTGGGGAAACCATATATAGTGATTGTATCTAGTCGAATGTTTTTGTGAAAGTTTGGCAAAGGGGTGGCATAGACTGGAGTCCAGTCGAGCACTTGCTATGAAAATAGCGATAAAGCAAAGACAGGCTTGCGGCGTCTCTTATCTATGGAAGAGGTTGTAGGGAAGAGAAAAGAGCATCACCCACTAGACTTCGATGGTTTTGAACTCTATCAAGGCAGGTTAGGATACACCGAGCAACTCCTGTCCAGATGTGGCAACAGTACTTCATTTTAGGGTGAACCTGGCCCTTATACAGATAGAGGATTGCATCGGTAGTGAGGTACATTTTTTTGTACCACATAATCGTTTACTTCACCCCCTTTCGTATATTTGATGAAACAAACTTAACTTTAGTGATCTGATTGATTTATAATAGTTATTCCCCTTGTCAAGATGAGAGTCTGCCACTAGTTAGATGCCAAATAATTGATTTATATATCTGGATAAAGTGTTTGTTTAAAACATTTCGTATTCTAAATGGCTACCCAACTATATACTGACTACATAAATAGTACATATAATTCAATAAAAGCTCTACAGTATTCAAATAATAAGCTATTGTGCTTAAATTATTTGCAGTTGTTGAATAGTTCGCATAGAAAAATAAACTAGTTTTCTTTCTATATGATTCAGAATCAATTCTTTAATAACGCACATAATTCTTACTACACACAGGCACACATCCACACATATACGCGCACACACAAACACCCACGCAAATGTATACGCACACACATATATTTATATTTCATATAAAATGTTTTAATTCAAATATATTTTTACAATACAAAGGTCCTTTAATTATCACAATAGTGCCGAACCAGAACCATCAATACTTGTTATATTTTTCGCTTTTTTCTTCACAGAGAACAATAACTCACTATGTTCATGAATAGATGAACTTATTTGACGAACATAATGAGCTTTATTCTTGCGA
>NC_136518.1:49019964-49022464 GCF_053919585.1 Euprymna scolopes
CAAATAAACAAACAAATAAACAAATAAACAAGCAAATAAACAAATAAATAAAAAAAACAAACAAATAAACAAATAAATAAAAAAAAACAAATAAATAAACAAATAAATAAATAAACAAATAAATAAATGAACAAACAAACAAACAAATAAACAAATAAATAAATAAATAAATAAATAAATAAACTACTGACTTAGTTTGAGTTTTCTGTTATGAATATATTACTTGAATAATACCCGTTCCAGACCTGGTAAAATAAATTCCCCGTACACCAAAGGTTTGCACCACTTTTATGCCATATTACGAAGAATAAAATCAAGATATAATACCACTAATGTCTAGAACTCTTATTATAATCTTGATCCAAATTCACGACATGATTTTTATTCTAGGAAATGTCTAACATGTATGGAAGCTTAAGAAGAAATCGAAAATTCAGGAAATTTCGTTTGATTGGTGTTCGATTGGTGTTCGGTTTCGTTTGATTGGTGTTCGATTAGTGTTCGGTTTCTTTTGATTGGTGTTCGATTAAGTTCAATACAGATCTGCAATATTTGAATTTTCGGATGAGATGTTGTTCTTGTATTGCGCCCCTTTCTTTTTTGTATTCTTTAAAGCATATGCTTCTACAACAGTTTCTCATTTTTGTTTTACACAGTCCTTTGCATTATTTTTGTATTCTGCACTGCAATAGCTTGATAGTAGAGACTAAACAAGGCAGTATTGCATAATATAGTTCTCCTTTCTACATCCGCAGATACTTGTGTCAATGTTGTAGCCGTATTTGGTCACAGCCATTTTTGATCGGTCCCATTCCTGTTCTCAGACAGCTGAGTGTTTTTAGCTGAGGCCAAGGCGCTTCTGAACCAGGAGGAAGAACCTCAGAAAGGAAGATGCACATATCAGTAGTAGGTGGCCATGCTCTAGCCGTCTGATTCACAGCTGTAATCTACTCTCTTTCTAAGATGTTGTTAGAGGTTTAGCATGCTCGAGGAAGCTTTTCCGCCCCTAAAACTTCTTTAAAATAGTAACCTCCCTTGAAATTTGGGGGAATATTTATTAATTGATAGCTATTAATTATTTTATATTATTTTTATTTTTATTGGAATCAATTGAGATGAGTAATTTGTGTATTTATTTATTTGCGGACTGTTATCCTCATCTTTATAGCTGTTGCGGTTTCACTACCTATCGACCAACTCATTCTCTGACCTTCTTCAAGTAATTATCTGCAACTTAATAGGAATGATGAACCCCATAACGGTATCCCCAGTAATTCGGGGCCCGTGGCGCAGTGGATAGAGGCGTTGAATCTCTACGGTTCCAGGTGATCATTGTCTGAAGATAGCGGTTTAAATCCTACCAAAAACAGGCCAGAGGATTAGCTGGTCAAAAACATGGTGATACAACAACAACTATGGAAGGCAGTAATTACTGGCGATACAGTTACGAGACTCAGCATTCCTATCTTGTCGCAGTTAATCACCTGAAGAAGGCCAGAGGATGAGTTGGCCGAAACGTGGTAAAACAACTATGAGATGAGGATAACAATCTGCAAATAAATAAATAAATAAATAAATAAATAATAATAGTTATTGTTGAACTCATACAAGAAACGTGGGTTAGGGTTAGAGTTAGTCCACAAATAAATAAATAAATAAATATTGTTGAACTCATAAAAGAATCGTGGGTTAGGGTTAGGGTTAGGGTTAGAGTTAGTCCGCAAATAAATAAATAAATATTGCTGAACTCATACAAGAATCGTGGGTTAGGGTTAGGTTTAGTCCGCAAATAAATAAATAAATAAATAATTATTGTTGAACTCATACTAGAAACGTGGGTTAGGGTTAGTCCGCAAATAAATAAATAAATAAATATTAATAGTTATTGTTGAACTCATACAAGAATCGTGGGTTAGGGTTAGGGTTAGGGTTAGGGTTAGAGTTAGTCCGCAAATAAATAAATAAATATTGCTGAACTCATACAAGAATCGTGGGTTAGGGTTAGGGTTAGGGTTAGAGTTAGTCCGCAAATAAATAAATAAATATTGCTGAACTCATACAAGAATCGTGGGTTAGGGTTAGAGTTAGGGTTAGTCCGCAAATAAATAAATAAATAAATAATAATAGTTATTGTTGAACTCATACAAGAAACGTGGGTTAGGGTTAGGGTTAGAGTTAGTCCACAAATAAATAAATAAATATTGTTGAACTCATACAAGAAACGTGGGTTAGGGTTAGGGTTAGAGTTAGTCCACAAATAAATAAATAAATATTGTTGAACTCATACAAGAAACGTGGGTTAGGGTTAGGGTTAGAGTTAGTCCACAAATAAATAAATAAATAAATAAATATTGTTGAACTCATAAAAGAATCGTGGGTTAGGGTTAGAGTTAGGGTTAGTCCGCAAATAAATAAATAAATAAATAATTATTGTTGAACTCATACTAGAAACGTGGGTTAGGGTTAGGGTTAGTCCGCAAATAAATAAATAAATAAATAA